>NC_085873.1:6370349-6380349 GCF_034702125.1 Engraulis encrasicolus
ATTCGACTTATATTCGAATATCGAATATCGAAGTCAAAGGCTTAGCGTGCGTGTGTGCTTGCGTGCGTGCGTGCGTGCGTACTCGAGCCTGGCTGTGCCTGTTTGCTCAAGACTGAAGAGCAAGATGTTGCATATGTGTGATGCATATGAAACATTGATGAAGTTGGTTTCTCTGTGTGCTCTTTTATGTGCATGCAAGTCCTGGTTTGTCTGATGGCACCATTGGGAATGAGGATCTTTTAGTGTGTCTGCACGTGTGTGTGTGTTCTAATCAATCATCAAGATGTGCAATCCGATGTAATGTTATGAGAGAGAGCGAGAGAGCGCGAGAGCGCGAGAGAGAGCGAGCGCGAGAGAGAGCGAGCGCGAGAGAGAGAGAGAGAGAGAGAGAGAGAGAGAGAGTGCGAGATAGAGAGGGCGAGATAGAGAGGGCGAGATAGAGAGGGCGAGATAGAGAGAGAGAGAGAGAGAGAGAGAGAGAGAGAGAGAGAGAGAGAGAGAGAGCGAGATAGAGAGGGCGAGATAGAGAGGGCGAGATAGAGAGGGCGAGATAGAGAGGGCGAGATAGAGAGAGAGAGAGAGAGAGGAGATGGAGAGATGGAGAGAGAGAGAGAGAGAGAGAGAGAGAGAGGGCGAGATAGAGAGAGAGAGAGAGAGAGAGAGAGAGAGGATATTCTGTGTGTGTATGTAGGATATGACTGGAGATATGACAGAAACGTAGTCCCAATAGAACGTCTCCGCTTAAACCACGTCACTGCCTTGAACACACCTCTACACAGAGCCGCTGGAGCTGCTCAATGTTGATTGCTTCCCGACAAAGTGGGTGGAGTTCCCCAGCCCTCCGGAGCTCAGAAAGTACTTGCATTGCCGAAGGTGTTGCGTCATTAGGAGGGCGTAGCCTGGCTAGTGTAGCCGAACATTCCCTTCATCCCTGTACTCCTTTTCTCCATCTCCAGAAATCCCACGCTACGTTCAAATTCAGTTCTTTCCCATCCCATCCTCTCCTTTCTTTAAAATTACACAACACTTCGCTGACACTTTTATCTAAAGCGGCCGACAGATATTACAAGGTACTGTTTGTGTGGGAATCGGTGCCTGGCTCAAGGGCGCTTTAGCAATGGAGGCAGGAAGGGAGTGGTGAAGGTGGGATTGAACATGCAATCCTGCAACCTGAAACCTCCCTATTCACTACTACACCAAGGCTGCCCATCCATCCATCCATCCATCCATCCATCCATCCATCCATCCATTCAGCCATCCAGCCATTCAGCCCCACCCCCAATACTCCAGACAAACTTCTCTCTGTTCCCCCCCTCTCTCTTACCTTCAGCATCTGTTCGTTCTCGGCAGCGAAGAGCGACACGGATCCGAAGACGAGTTTGAAGAGTTTGAGGTAGAGGTTGGACAGCTCCACGTTGGAGCCCATCTCCGGCAGCCTCTCCAGCAGGTACTCCACCAGGATGGTGGCGAACAGGGCCGACGTCGACAGGTTGGCCAGGAACGAGTTGGCCACAATCTGGAGGGGAACAAAAGGACAACGGTAAGATAAAAAAAAATCCCAAAATAGGAAAATCTACACAAACTCCAAAGAGAACTATTCTGAATGGTGGATGGCAAATGGGGCCAACGTCGACAAGTTGGCTAGGAACGAGTTGGCCACAAGCTGGAGGGAAAATAAAACGCATTCATATTTGTGTGGGGAGACATTACCATGATTTTAAATGAAGGGAATTGAGTCGGTGTGGTTGTGTACTTATTCTAATATTCTCAAAACATTCAGCAGCAATTTGACAGCAACTCTGCAAAATAAAAGGCACACACTGGAACTGTATGTGTACGTGCGTGTATGAGTGTGGGTGCGTGCGCACATCCAATCCAATAAAATGCTTTGAAATCAAATTTCAACAGCAAGCGGAAAAAAAAATAAGTAAGAACAAGCCAAACAATGCAGGAGCAGCTTTCCAAATAACTGAGATGAGCTATACATTGATTGGCTGCAATGTCTGCCACTGAAGTTCTTCAGATCTGCCTGGAGACACAGAGGTTTCCTGCTGTAACTGGATACGTTTAATGAAAATATGCATTCAACTTACAGACAAGACTACTGCACCACCAACATCATCTATAAATGTCCTTCTTCCCAGTAGCAATGTACAAATACTGTTCCAATCCAACCACTTAAGTGGAGGGAGATTTTCTTCAAGGCCTTGAGGGTGAGCATAGTGGTGGGCTTTGGGTCCACTTCTAATCCAATAAAAAGTGTTTAAAGGAGACACAGAGAGAGGGGGGGGGGGGGGGGGGGGGGGGTGGGGGGGGGGGGGGGGGGGGGGGGGGGGGGGGGGGCTTTTGAGGGGAAATTGATGGCACGGTTGCACCGACAGTCCATTAGTGGCTCAAATGAATGGAGGAAGAAGAGAGCAACTACTCAAGTGCTGGACAAGGCACTTAAAACATTTATTGCTGTGTAATTAACTCGGCTGAGAGCACACCATGTGCATTTCTGATAGCTGTTACTTAACGTACAGTCATTTAACATAGGAAACAATTATCAATCAATCTGCATTCCCATCTCTCCATGTCTCGTTACATCAAGAAGAGCAAGGCAAATACCCACAGATGTGTTTTCCAGTCTTCGCTGAGTTAGGTAACATGACATGGATGAATAAGAATCTAGACAGACGTTCATGGCCTTGGCCATGGCTGAAACGGTGAAGGCACCTTACTGTTACGCCAGGGTCGATTCTGGCCTGAGATCATTTCCCAATCCTCCCATCTCTCTCTCTCTCACTCATTTCTTGTCCCACTATTCATTGTACCATCCTAATAGAGGCGAAAACGTCCCAAACGATACACATTTTAAAAAGACAGACGTTCACCTGCAGGGCGTAGTTCTTGGAGATGCGCTCCACCATGTAGGGCACGGTGGTCTGGAAGATCTCCTTGAAGGTCAGGGGGTTCATCATGGTGAAGACGCCCGCAAAGTGTTCCAGAACCTCCTTCTCCTCCTTCATGCGCACCGTCTGACAGTTGGCTACACGGATGTACGTCTGCCCGTTGCCAGCGATCTGTACCTAGCCAAGGGGGCAAGCAAGGGGTGGGAAGGGCTTTGTGAAATTGGGAAGCATGCTACCCCATAGCTTTCCTTGCAACAGTATATTTTTGTGAAAATGTTCCACAAAAAGGAATCCAAAGAGCTCAACCACTCACTATATGGTTCATTGCTTTACCCCCCTTCACAGTGCCTACACAAGAACAATTCAAGATTCAAAATTCTTTTAATGGTCCCGAAGGAAATTTGTCTTGTATTCAGCATAACTAAAACCCCAACACTGAAACAAAGTTGTATTAATTGCAAATGATGCTTTCCATTGGATCTTTCTAAACTCTGATTCCTATGAACAAATAACAACATGCATTTTTCACTGCAATTACACACAACATCCTAACTCATTTTTGGACTTGGACTTCTAGTTTCAACATTTTAGGTCACATAACATTTTCACCAAGACCTAGACTTCTTTGTTGTCTATTAAACTTGCATGAAAGGGAGATTTCTATTCAGAAGTGGCATAAAAGTCACACAAAACACACATGACATTAGGACGTGGCTAATCCACAGTGTCCATGGGAAGTGCCTACGGGATGAGGGAGCGGTTTTACCTGGTAGATGTCCAGGGCCTGCATGGCGTACTTGACCAGCTTGATGTAGATCTGAGTCTCTTTAGGCTGCAGCTGCTTGTTGGGGATGAACTGGGCATCTGGAAACGAGTAAAAAGGTGGACGGGCAATGTTCAAGAACACATTGGAAGAATAGAAGAAGTTTGTTCATCGTTTCTATACATGGATTTTTTTGTTTATAAACACAGCGTTGTGAGGCGGGGCATGAAAGAATTCTTTGACTGTCAGTGGTTTCCAACAATCAGAGGCTGAGTTGTGCGCAGCCAGGGTAAAACAAAAAAGGAGTACCCATGTATACTATACAATGGAAACAACAAAATTAGGAGGAAAAATGATCGAGGCAAGGAAAACATTCCCTTTCGCTACACTATACATTGGTGTGGTGTATTATTTCAAGGCTACACTGCCTGACCAACATTCACAATACACATTACAGTGATGTATACAGACATGCGCATACATTTTTTATTTTTTGTTTGGACCAGAACAACTGACAATTAGCCTGGTTCACACCAGACGGTGTATGTGTAGCTTTGGCGCCCCCTGGCGGAGCAGAGCGACACACACTACCGTCTGGTATTCAGCCATAGAGCACGCTCCGTCTCCAACCAGAAAATAGACGGAGCATTTATTTCTTAAATATAAACGGTAACTCACATTGAGGAGTCACAAGACAGATTAGAGACTATATTGACTCTTTAAAGATTAACATGAAGGTTTTTGAAGGAATTTGTTGGTGAGGAGGCCGTGCAGAAGCAATAAATTCTCAGCCTATTTTCTGGTTGGAGACGGAGCGTGCTCTATGGCTGAATACCAGACGGTAGTGTGTGAAGCTCTGCTCCGCCAGGGGGCGCCAAAGCTACACATACACCGTCTGGTGTGAACCAGGCTAACTGACAATAGGTTGGCCAGACTTTGACTTCGACATGAAATTCAATTCAACTCAACAGCAGTACGGTCAGGCCCTGGGCACAGACGTGCATGATGAATATGGAAAAAGCCTTCGCAGACATATTAGCAGTCTGCCCTTTCTTGTTTAAAAGAAAAAGACGTGTGCAACAGCCCAGCAAGTACGCCAGTCCAGACAGCAGACGCAGCACAGCCCTCCACCCACCACAACCCCTCACCCCCCTAGGCCCTTTCATTTTGACTGGCACCGCAATTGCACTGCAGCCCTTTACTCGATGAATATTAAAATCAGATCTTTATTTTGCACGATAGCTTAGCTACTGTTTTATGAGAAAAAAAGAGTATCACAATGCCAAATTATTAGCCATTCAGGAGCAAGCACCCATTGCTGGAGCAAGGTGGTTGTTCATCTGGCCAGGTTAACTTCCTCCACCTAGCAGCCAAAACTAGTTTTGCCTGGCAAGTTGGTCTAGCTGAGCCAAACCAAGAACTGTTGTCTAGGTAACAGTCCCTCCTCCTTGACAACGGCATTTTAACCATGGATGAGGGGTACTGGAGAGCAGCCCAATTCTTCCAACTAGTTCAGAAAAAGAAAGAAAGAAAGAAAGAAAGAAAGAAAGAAAGAAAGAAAGAAAGAAAGAAAGAAAGAAAGAAAGAAAGAAAGAAAGAAAGAAAGAAAGAAAGAAAAGAAAGACATCTTACCTCCAGGTGCCTTGCAGGAGGTGATGCCCCAGGTGATGGTCTTGACGCCGCACACCAGCGTCTTGACCAGGCTGCGGCAGTCCGACACCTGGAACGTCTGCTTGTCCTCCTTCTCTCCCGGACGGTCAAAGGGCGTGGCAGGGGGAGGGGCGGGCGTGACCGGGGTGGGGGGTGCGGGGGGCGGCAGGGCAGGGGGGCCCACGGTGGGGGTGGCGGGGACGCCCGGGAGGGCAGCTGGCTCGACCACCCCGAGCTCCGACTGGGGCTTGCACTTTTTGAAGATGGCGGGAAGCTGGTAGCGCGCGATGGTGTGGAACTTCAGCACAAACACCTAGAGGGAGACGAAAACAATGTTAAGTGAAGTAATGACAGAGGCTGGATCTCAAATGGCGCACTTGTGCACTTTGGGCACTATGTTTCAGTGTGTAACTAATACGGCATACGCACTGAAACATGAACACTAAAGTGCACAAGTGCACCATTTGAGATTCAGTCAGAGGGAGTAAGAGAAGGATGATGGCAAGAGAGTGTGTGAAGGGGAGAGAGAACAAGAGAAGGAGACAGACCAAGAGAGAGAGAGAGGGATGGAGAGAGGGGGGGGAGAGAGAGAGAGAGAGAGAAAGAGAGAGAGAGAGAGAGAGACAGAGAGAGAGAGAGAGAGAGAGAGAGAGAGAGAAAGAGAAAAGTGATGGGTGGATGGGCTCAGGTGCTGGTGAGTGGGGAGATGTTGAGAGCAAGACAAGAAACAGACAAAAAGCAAGTGTCTTAAACTCAACACCGCAGCACAAATAACAGTAGGCTTTGAATACACATCTGCCTTTACTCCTCTACCTCCTATTCAGCTGGCAAACTGCCAAACTGACACTCACTCGCGCTCACAGGTCCAGATGGGGCTGCACACAAACCCACTTTTTAAATGAGAGGGAGCACTTTTCGGCCTCATAAAGAGCATTGCAAGAGTTTGTGAGATACCCAGGACACCAGAACAAAGAGAGAACACCTGACTCACTTTACCCACTAAAGTCTCTGAATCTCCGGTAAATAAAAATGCATAGAGGACAGAGAAGAGAAAAACAGCCGAGGTAAGAAAAAAGCAGATACTGGTGCAACAAACAAAGTACCGTTCAGGAGGACAGAAATGGACAATGGGGTCAATAGCTATCGGGGTAACCCATGGAGCAATCTGACTGAAGTCTACGACTGAAAAGATACAAATAAATTGTTGTAGTTGTAGCCTATGGCGCCATTGTTAAGTTAAGTGATATTGTAGAGTATGTGCATCAACAAGACAATGAAAATTGTAGCTAAAGCTATTTGACTCTTCATTCTCACTATACGCGTGTGCGTCTCATCTCACCTCCACAATTCTCACAAGGCTCTGCCTGCCATAGTATGCAGTCCACCTTCTCACTTCAATACCCTATCTCCACACACTGCACGTGTGTGTGTGTGCGTGTGCGTGTGTGTGTGTGTGTGTGTGTGTGTGTGTGTGTGTGTGTGTGTGCGTGTGCGTGCGTCTCCTCACCTCCAGCATTCTCATGAAGATGTCTGCCATTTCCATTCCCCTACTTGCTCTTCGACCAAATACAGTCCACCTATTCACCTGAACATCCTACCCTCCCATACCAGTGTCAGTGTGCGTGCGTGCGTGCGTCGTATCTCCTCAGTCCTCACCTCCAGCATTCTATGCACCGATGAGTGCCAGTGTGTGTGTGCTTGTGTGTGTGTATCGTCTCTCCGTCTCGCCTCACCTCAAGCATCCTCATGAGAATGTCCCGCCCGTTGCAGTTCTCCTGCTCGCTCTTGGACCGGATGCAGTCCACCTATTCACCTGAACATCCTACCCTCCCATGCCAGTGTGTGTGTGTGTGTGTGTGTGTGTGTGTGTGTGTGTGTGCGTGTGTGTGTGCGTGTGTGTGTGTGTATCGTCTCTCCGTCTCTCCTCACCTCAAGCATCCTCATGAGGATGTCGCGCCCGTTGCCGTTCTCCTGCTCGCTCTTGGAGCGGATGCAGTCCACCAGGTTGAGCAGCAGTTTGCAGGACATGGTCTGGATGCTGCTGGGCAGCGACTCGTCGTCGATGTTCTTGGCGAACAGCTGCACGGCCAGGGAGAGGTCGGTCAGGGGCAGGTTCTGCCGCACGTGGTGCACCAGGTCGGCCAGCGTGCTGTAGGCCAGCGGCCTGTGGTGGCGGAGGGGGGAGATACAGGAGGTCAAAGGTTAAACATATGGTGGCCAAAACCTGCTATGTGATTTATTAGGCAGTATCTGCTGTCGTGGAGACTGTATTTCTAACTGCATCATCAACAATGCAGTAATGATTTCCTGGCATTTGACATTTCTGTTTTCTATAAATTAGTATGTATGCAGATAGAGTCTGAGGAATGTGTCTTCTGTCAGAAGCATCCAATGACAAAAGGAGTTGTTCTTTTCCTAAACTTCAGAAGCAGCCTTGGCTGCACTCTTTTTCTGATTAGGTAAGGCTCATTATCCAACAAACCCAGCCATACCCTCGTCACACACACACACACACACACACACACACACACACACACACACACACCGCTTCCCAGTTGTTTCCAAATCCATCTCTCCCCTGAGTTTCTTGTACAGAAGGCAGCCCAATATTTGTGTGTGTGTGTGTGTGTGTGTGTGTGTGTGTGTGTGTGTGTGTGTGTGTGTGTGTGTGTGTGTGTGTGTGTGTGTGTGTGTGTGTGTGTGTGTGTGTGTGTGTGTGTGTGTGTGTATGAAGATGATTGGCTGAGGTGTGGTGGGGGCCGTGGAAATAAATGACACTAATGGTTCTGACAGATCAGACGTCGGGGTGAATTAACCAAACAAGGGTCTGACAAGGGCATGGACAACTGCAGGGCGGGTGATGGGTAGAGTGGAGGGCGGAGGGCGGAGGAGGAGGAGGGGTAGAGAGCTTTGGCAGCTGCATGGCACCTGTGGGGCAGACGGAAGGAAGGAAGCCAGGCCGAAAGCCAGCCAGCCATCCAGTCATCCAGCAAGATGCCAGGCAGCAGGGGAGAGGGGAACAGGCATGGATGAGCTTTCACAGTCAAAATGTAGCGTTAATTCAACACTTGGGTAGTAGGATCAACACTATGGGTGTAAAATTCGAGTGTTGAATGAACACGGCAAGGTCCACAGTATTTGATCCCGAGGGAGCTTGTGTGTTGGATTTTCCCAGAGAGTAGGGGAGAGAGGGTGGTGGGCACCAAGCAAGCAGGCAAGAAGGGAAGGAGAGGGTAGAGCATTGGTTCTCAACATTTTTTTGAACAAAGGCCCCCTTTTTCATCATAAGCCTACCAACGCCCCCTTGACACCATCATAAGCCTGCCAAGGCCCCCTTGACACCATCATAAGCTTTCCAATGCCTCCCCTTGATATTAAAAAAAAAATAACGACTAATGCCCCCCATTAGCAACTCCTCCATCCTTATCAACGCCCCCCAAGGGCGCCCTAATGCCCCCCTGGTCAATGCCCCCCAAGGGCACCCTAATGCCCCCTGGTGGGCTGTAGAGCCCCCCGTTGAGAAACACCAGAGTGGAACGATGCAGAGGCATGGTCGAGCTTTTGGACCAGAGGGGAGCTCGCATTTTGGGTTTGCCAAAAAATGTCGGGCTGGCACCGAGTCACAGGCACCTGCCTCTCTGGTGCCCACTGGGGCGTCTTGGCTATTGGAACGTTGGGTCAGAACTTTCGCTTCGCCAAGTGTCGTCTCGTCTACTCAAGCCCCCTGGCACCCCGAAAAACCAACAACCCCAACCAGCCAATGTCCCCAGCTGCCAGCCAAGCACAAACCACCAGCTCGGGGCTCTTTCACATGGCAAGTGGACACGAACCATGGCCAATAATGACACCTGTATGTGTTCGGATGTGAGCCAGGTGTGTGTGTGTGTGTGTGGTCAATATGAAGGGGTGCTACAGACATTGCCTCGAGTCAAAATCACTGTCAGCTACAGTTGTGGAGGAGTGTGCGTGTCTGTGCATGTGTGTGTGTGCAGTCAAGGAGACGCACCAGTAGTTTTCCAGAAGCGTCCTGAACCCCTACTCAAAACACTTCACTTACACATCAAGAGCCTCTAAAGGCAGATGAACCTTGCATATGCGTGCGTGTGCGTACGTGTGCATGTGCGTAGAATGAAGGAAGTGTGAGGTGTGTCTGAGTGTGAAAGAAAGAGAGGCGCAGAGATGGGGAGAGACTCAGTGTGTGTAGTCCAGAGAGACTAGGAGTAAGGACAGGGTTGTGTGTGCGTGTGTGTGCGTGTGTGTGTGTGTGTGTGATCTTACCTGAGGGTCTCTCGAGCAGTGTAGCCAGAGCCAATCAGGATGGACTCATCAAACAGCTTATCCATGCAGGGGATGAACTCTACCAGGGAGGAAGAAAACACAGCGTGAGCTCTGGCATCATCATCATCATCATCTTTTTTTCTCCGACACACGCACGCACACACACACACAAACACACACACACACACACACACACACACACACACACACACACACACACACACACACACACACACACACACACACACACACACACACACACACACACACACACACACACACACACACACACACACACACACACACACACACACACACACACACACACACACACACACAGAAAGTCTCTCTCCCTCCTGTGTGTCACACACACACGCGCACACACACGCGCACACACACACACGCGCACACACAC
>NC_085873.1:6385349-6510349 GCF_034702125.1 Engraulis encrasicolus
TAAGCCAATAAGACATGATACATTTTTGTAAAGTACATTGAATTGCATTTGGGTATGAAATGTGCTACACAAATACAATTGCCCTTCCTTGTCTTGTCTTGCCATCCATCCATTCTGTATACATACATTCATGACAAGATTAATGAAAAAGTGTAAAACAAAATTTGAATTGTTTGTGAATTTACCTGGTACATGAGTACGACGATGATGGGGAGCTCGGCCAGCACCTTCAGGGAGAGAGAGCCCCTGGGAATGATGGTGTGCTGCACATGACCAGAGGAAAGGAAAGGGTTAATATCGTTCTGACACTTAACTGCAGGAATAACTGTAAAGGAACCTGCTACAAAAACGGGGTTCTCTTTCAAAATGTCAGCCTAATAAGTAGAGATGCACCGGATCCGGATCCGGTTCCGGATCCGGCAGGATAATAGGGTTTTCACAGGATCCGGGACCGGCAGGATCTTAAGCAGTGGATCCGGTATTCGGCAGGATCCTAAATATCAGGATCCGGTGCATCTCTACTAATAAGACACTAATGTGTCAATATAGTGAAAACGCCCCAAGTTTCTGACCTGGCAACTGACCGATGACAATGAAAGTCTTGAAGTCAATATGTAATTATTACTGAAATTTGTGATAATGCTGTCACTAATTAGTTCAGAATATACAGTTCTAAAGTATTTCATAATCTTTTTCCAAGACTTTATCAGTCACTGAAAGGAGTTTCATCTCAACTGACCCTCATATAGCATGTCACAGGACGGGGGCGTCGAATTCACAGAGCAGTGCTGTCCCCCAGTGGTCAACCACGAATGCAACATCTTCCCATCCAATTTGAGGGTGACATTGGGTCTTTCTCAAATGCAAGGCCAGTGTCCTTCCAAGTGTACCAGCCTAATTAGTCACGCCCAGTGATTGGATACCCGTTATTAGTCATACCCAGTGATTGGATATTCTGTAGAGTTCACCAAAAAGTATCCAATCACTGGGCGTGACTAATTAGGCTGATACACTTGGAAGGACACTGGCCTTGCATTTGAGAAAGACCCATTGGAACATTGCCACACTGTGGCGTGCCCATCGCTTGTATCTCAAATGCATTTAACACAGTGAACGATAGCCCTTGATACAAAGATGGCGAGCAAGACATGGCCCATCTCTCTCTCTCTCTCTCTCTCTCTCTCTCTCTCTCTCTCTCTCTCTCTCTCTCTCTCTCTCTCTCTCTCTCTCTCTGTTAAGCCGTTTATCTTATCTCCTCTCTTCTCAGGCCCTGAGGTAATAACAGCAGAAGCAGCAAGTGTTTGTCAGCCAATCGCACTGCCAAGATGCTCAGGTCTTATCAGTTTTACTTTCAGCACCCAGGGTTATTGTGCGTAGTGTAGATACACACACACTAACAAGGACACACACACACACTCAAGTGTGCGTCTTGTCTGCTGGGTTAAAGCGCATCGCTCTCATCACCGCATCTGTCGGCCGAGCTCAGCTGAAGGTACCTCAGGGCCTCTTTGGTAGAGCACACAGACTACAACACTATTGGGGAGCATCAAATGAAAGGAAGCTGGGACACTCTGCTACGTAGTCCTTTTATGCCACACGTCGCACAGGCATGTTTCGCCCCTTTTAAAAGGTCTATTACTACTACTATAACTATGAGTACTGCTAGTACTAATAGGCAGCGGTCTGATACCAACGCTATTGTTGAGCACTCAACAGTTTCCTATTAAGATAAACTTTTGACCAGTTTCTAGGTGCATGCGTCCGTGCCTCACGGTCCTCAAGCGTGTGTGTGTGTGTGTGTGTGTGTGTGTGTGTGTGTACTGACCGTGCGAGTCTCACTGTCCTCTCTCTCAGGTGCCGTCTTGACCAGTACGGATGTGATCATGCCGACCATCTCTGGAGAAGGCACTGTGTTCTCTGCAATCACCTGCGGGTTCTCAAAGTACCGTGCCTGACACACACACACACACACACACACACACACACACACACACACACACACACACACACACACACACACACACACACACACACACACACACACACACACACACACACACACACACACACACACACACACACACACACACACACACACACACACACACACACACACACACACTAGATTTAGCATACACCCTTCATCTGAGGTTTCTCAAAGTACCGCACCTGTCACACACACATACAATTACATTATGTTTACAAAACTGGCTGTCTGCAAATTCGCTTACAAAAAGAGGACATAAGACAGTAATAAGCGAAATGTCGGGAAATACAGGTTACAGAAGCATTCAAGTACTGAAGAGTACATAAATGAGGCATGTGCAAGTACACATGACCACATGCGCACACAAAAATTACATCTCAAAACCAGAACATCACCATCACCAGAACACAGACCCACTTGAATGAGGCCAACTTACCACTACTTTGGGCAACTCTTTGTAAATTTGCTTCACAAAGTCCAAAAAGTGATGAATCTAAGGAGGAAGGGGAAACAAAAAAGGTTCAAACAAAGACTCAAGATTGGATACATTTCCACAAGCTAACAGGCTATTTGCAAAGACAGTAAAAAAAACATAAAAAACAAGAAAGGATTTTTTTAAAACTCAATGAATAAAGTAAAACATAAATCTGGGAATAACAAAGGCGTTGGTAGGCGTTGTGGCACATTGTGCTGCTTATGCACCCTGTAAAATACACAGGCAAACTGCACTTGGGCATATGGTTTGAAAACGTTCAGATTATTTCTTTACTTTTTTCTTTCTCCATTTCCTTCTCCTTTTTGATCATATGCAATGGTGTGGTTCCAGACCAACTAGTCAGGCAAAAAAAGAAATCTGCCACCAGGCAAGTTTGTCGAGAAAAGCTAATCAATAATGTTACAAAAACCCAAAATATACGGGGGTAGTAGCACATACCAGGGTGGTGCAACGACAGCTAATGCCACTATTATATGGATTTTGTGTGTGTTTGTTTTTAGTGGATTACCTAATAAGCATATTCATGATCATACTATAATTACTACTGTACTATATACTATAATAAATGAATACTTAATTTATGGACATTAATTTAGTAGCAGACGTCAGGTGGTACAACCAAAGCTAATGTCATTGACCCCTACAGTGATATTTAAAGGTGTCTGGGTAATGAACAGGTGCTCTTTCTCACCTCCTGGGAGATGGGGGGCCTGAACTGCTTGTGGAGCTCGATGATGATGCGAAGACAGATGAGCACGTTCTCCTCACTCTCGATCTGCAAGGGTTAACAAAGGACGGCATTGGCTTGCATTCACCGCAACGGGCATGTGTGATGTTTCTACAGGTGTGTGAGTTTTGTTTCTACAAGCGTGCATGCATGCATGCGTGCGTGCGTGTCAGAGGACTTCATTAGTAGATGAATGTCAGTGTGATTCAGACCATTTGCTGCCATGTGCCTCGTGTGGAGTTTTTGATCCACCAACATTCAGTGCTCATTAATGGCCAACCCATGTAGTCATCCATCAGCACCAAATGTCATTGGCAATGTCATGGGAAGAGTGCAGTGTGTGTGTGTGTGTGTGTGTGTGTGTGTGTGTGTGTGTGTGTGTGTGTGTACACTGCATATATGGGGTTTTTGTGAGTTTGTGTGTGTGTGTGTTCATGACTAAGTGGGACAGCTCCAACCTCCAGGAAGAGGAACATAACTGAGAGACTGTTCTTGGTGGTGATGTGTGTGTGTGCGTGTGTGCGTGTGTGCGTGTGTGCGTGTGTGCGTGTGTGTGTGTGTGTGTGTGTGTGTGTGTGTGTGTTGCATATGTGTCTNGCGTGTGTGTGTGTGTCTGGCGTGTGTGTGTGTGTGTGTGTGTGTGTGTGTGTGTGTGTGTGTGTGTTGCATATGTGTCTGGCGTGTGTGTGTGTCTGGCGTGTGTGTGTGTGTGTGTGTGTGTGTGTGTGTGTGTGTGTGTGTGTGTGTGTGTGTGTGTGTGTGCGTGCGTGCGTGCGTGCGTGCGTGTGTTAGACGTACCTCCAGGAATCTGAACATGACTGAGAGGATGTTCTTGGTGTGTGGCCGCAGGTGCTCGTTGGTCGGGATGCGGTGGATGATCTCAAGGACCAGCTTCCTTAATTGCTGCAACAGGGAACAGGATTTTAGACAGACAGACAGACAGACAGACAGACAGAGAGACAGACAAGACCTCCCTTTACATGAGCCCCCACTGAGGAGATAATTTCTCCAATCAAGCAAGGACGCCTTTGTATTGCAGCATAAGAGACGCCAATTAAAACAGAAGGGACACTGGTATTGCAACCCTGGGAGATCAATCACAGTCACAAAGGACTACTATGGCTATAGTTTTTCTCTCCCCCACAGGCTACGGCTGAGGAGCTGAGGAGAAAAAAGGAGTCTGTGAGAAAATATTACCCCCATGGTCAATCTTAATAGTAATGGAGTCCCCGATCAACATTGGTCATCATTAGTTTTGGATTACGATGTACTATGTACAATGTACTACAGGGGTGTGGAGGCAAGGATGGGGGGATTTTTTAGACCCTGTGAGTTAGCTAGCATACGAAGCCAACACTAGAAATAGAGGTCACGACTGCCATTATTGAATAAGTAAAGGGGGGTTATCAATACTTTACAGCATGGCCGTGCTCTGAAGAAAAAGGGCAGGATAAGCTCCAGGGCACCAAACATTCAATCTGATCTTGACACTGAAATTGTGGGCTCGTTGGAATGGAAGTTAGGGCACAGCTACAACTTCCGACCGAGTTCACCCTATGTACTGCTAAGCCTGACTATGTTGATTGCTTAAAAACATCAGACTAGGCCGGGCAACACGTTGGGTGTCGTGTTGTGTACGGAAAAGAATGGGCTACTTTTTGGAATGTTCACTGTACTGCCATATCTGAAGAAACTAATTCCAAATACTTCAGTGAAAGCGCTTATTGTTATTGCAGACAAGTCTTTGACTTAACCCATCCAGTGTCGCCAAAGCATCATGGAGCAACTTTCTGCTGTAGGCGCGTTCTACAACTTATCCAATGGGCAGATGGTTTTCCTCAATTCAGGTCAGTTCATGGCGGACTCCTGTGGTCCTACCTACCTGTGTGGGCTTCTCCTGCAGGAACTGCACCTCTCCGTCCTGGAGGAAGGTGAGGAAGCGAGGGATGATGTGCTCCAGGAAGGTGGAGTACTGCGGCGAAGACGTCACATTCTGAAGGGGGGAAAAAAACAAGGACAGAGACACCCCTGTCAAAAAATGCTGACCACATAGTGCATGTACTGCTGAACTCATTTTGTTGAGATCTGACAGCAAGGAGGACGATTAAGGAAAATGATGATGCACAACACATTTGAAAACACTAGAGCATACGATAAGGGTCACAAGAATATTGGAAATTACAGGGGTAAAAATAAAGGGGCTATAAACACAATATCGGAACCCAGTTCCTTACTGTGTTTAGCCCGTACTCCAATTATCATTAGGGTCCGACGCACAATAGAATTAGAAAAGTTAATGTGGACACTTACAGCAATCTAAATGACCATCTGATTTCTTCATTGTTTACAATTATTGCCAGTTCAGCAGTTATGGCCATACCATGGCCAATACAGATAGAAGATGTTCATATTACAGTTACAAAACCAACAACCAAATAATTAGATTAAATAAGTTTTTAATGTTCTTAAAAAACACCATCTGACTTACCTCAAAGTTCTCGCTAACCTCCTGCATCATCTTCAGCTTGGTCTCATCCTCTGAAAGAGAAGTGCATTGGAGAACATCAAGACGCGCAATGGATGAAGCCTACACAACACTGTTACACACATAGGGATGGGCACTCAGATCTTATCAGTTTTACTTACAGCGCCTGGATTTTTTGGTACATCAATGCAGCCACACTCACTCACACACACACAACCAAAACACACAAGCACACGTGTACCTATCCAGGCTAAAGATCATCGCTCTCATCATTGTGCCCTGTGAGTTTAAGGCCGCATTTGAGTTCTGAGCAGCAGACAGACACCCTGGGTTCAGAAAGTAAAAGCCCAACCACAAAATGTATTGCCGCCAATTCAAAAATCCAGCTGATCTCTGGAATCCAGAGATTGATAGAACAAATTCCTAAACTGTGCAATCAGTTACAAAGGGGGTATTCCAAGAAAAAATGGCTGGGTTAATCTGGAGGGAAATGATAAACTAAATAATAGCCAGAGTGCTTCCATTAGACGATTCAACACTACCCTACCTCAAGGTTAACTTAACCTGATAGACTACCGAGCCAGCTTCTTGGAATACCCCCAAGGAATATGTGGCATCAGGAGTTTGACTCTCTCAACCCAGGTGTTCCACCTCTGCTACAGAAATGTCCAAATCAAAGATGCACAAAGTAGAAGTGCATGCTGATGTAATGACAACACTAGTGCATGCTCTTAGATAGTTTGCAGGCCTACACTGTACCTAATGAGGTAGAGATGCACTATTATAGTACTTGTTTTTACTTGTATAAATACACGTCTGGTCAAAAGCAAGCGGGTTATTATTTATATGGTACTTACGCGTGTTGTTGTCGGTGAGCGCTGCGACAAACTGCAGGTATTTCTTCATGAGGGTGGTCTGGTCCACCACCGTGGGGCTAGGGGCGGGAGCCGGCACGAAGGCCATGGCTGCGGCGGTCGGGTGGGTCAGGGTTGCGGTAAAGATGAGGCAGACGCTGCGTCTGCTTCTGCTATCAATACAATTGCATGTCCCCTACGACACGTCTGCATTGGAGAACAACAACCATCCACAACAAATGAACTGCATCAGACAAGACTGATTGACATTGCCTTACATGTTATGCACAGCAGAACTGTGTGGTGCAATAGCGAGTACCGAATGTCCTACACCTCAGGAATGATTGCGAACACGCTGTGTATTTAATTGCAACTTTGTGTACATCTCGACAACCTAGAACGGCAAACTTGCAAGAAAGAACCAGGATAGATGCACTTTCATCACGTTACACAAGAGACTACATTACAGGCAACTCCCACCATTAAACTGAGGGGCCACACCTCCGAAGTCAGGGTAGACCACAAACAAACCACACCAGGATGGCAACTAGACCACCAATTAACGTGCAAATTCATTCAGACTGAGCGACGTGTGATGGGGACTCCTTCTGCAACTAACAACAAAGTCAGGGAACGCAGATTTTTGCAAAGTTGCCCATTTTAGCAAAGTCATGTGATCTCCAGTAGAAGACAGCAATGCACTATGCGAAGCGCGAAACCGCTTGCAGACTTGGTGGATGCAGGCGCATGTATATGACATCACAGTCAGCTACACAACATGCTACACAACAGCACGCTAACGTTTTACTTTATTGTGAAAAACTAAACGTCTGCTATAAAATGATGGTGAGCTCCAAACCAACAAAAAGCTATCGCGTTACTTATTTGAGTAAAAGCTTGCGCATTTCCACAGGATGAGCAAAGAAATGGGAAGCTAACAATATCCTCCTCAAAGAAAGAAACCGCTAATACAGCTAGTAACCACGAGCCATGCCAGACAGTTTTCTTTTCTAACTACTAACAGAGGCCCAAAAGCTTATCAAAGCAAAACCCATGCACACACAATATAATCACCTATAATGCATATCCACATGCACGCACACGAAGACGTGGAAAATCCACAATAACAACAAAAGGCGTGAAGGCGTTTTAAAAACTCACCGACACAGAAACCGGAAGATGTGCCTCTGTTACTTCCGGGCGTTCAGTAGACAGATTGGCGGATTAACACTATGTTCTACCTGCTTGTGTTAAGTGCTTAAATGCACACTTATTTCAAAACCACTGTATTTAATCAATACGGTCAAAATGCGTGGAATATAACAGCGACATGTGGTATTTAACAGAAACATCCTAACAGAGTTTTGTTCTATTTTCAACATCTTCTATTGACACCATCATCAGGAAATAGTGCCAGGCGTATTGGTATTTCAAATCTACATGTTATAAGACCATCGAAAACGATGGTCTTCTGCATCTCGCCGTTAAAACTGAACAACACTGTTCTGATTGCTTCAACACGATAACTTTTTGCCGTCAGTTTGAAACGATATTGTACTAGTTATCTGGACAAAATATGTGTGCAGCCAATATATTATAAAGGACATTTTGGCAAACTGGCGTTGTTTAATGCAGATTAAGATGATAAGTGCAGAATCCAAACTTACTTTGAAACGAATCTGCTAAACACTGTAAATATAGGCTTTACGTTGGCTTTATCGGTACGATATTTGTAGGCCTACTCCTTCGTTCTGATTCTGAAAGAAAGCGACTTGTGTATTTCCGCCAAATTCCGGCAGATGGCAGTAGCCTACTGCTCTTATACGACTCTGGCTCTTATAGGCTAAATAAAGGGCGCTGGTCTCAAGATTCAAGATGACTTAGTAAACTTCTGACCTTTTCACAATTAACTTGGCATGCAGGCCTAAATTATGCTTGAGAAGGCCTATCTATTCCTTAATGATAAAATGCCAACATTACCTGGTTAACCCCTCTTCACTTCAATAAGAGAAAAATGAGTAGCCTAGGCCTCTAAGAATCCTGGGGCCAACCTACGTGAACCTTATGACTCTACAATCTCTATCGTGTCTTCTTCCTCTGTCTTCTTGCTGTCTCTGTCTCTCCTCTCTATTTCTCCTGTTAAATCCATCTCAAACAATGATGTTTTTCCCATTTGTTAAGCACTTTGAGTTGCATGCCTTGTATGATACAGTGCTATAGGCCCACAAATTACATTACATTACATTACATTTCACTTAGCTGACGCTTTCATTTGTTCAAAGCGACTTACAACTATTATTTTTTCAGGGTATTGGTTACAGTCCCTGGAGCAATGTGGGGTTAGGTGCCTTGCTCAAGGGCACTTCAGCCATGGATGGAGGTGTAGGGAGAGGTCAGGGGGGATTCGAACCGGCAACCCCTAGATTGAAAGACCAATTCTCTAACCGCTAGGCCACGGCTGACCCCCAATTATTATTAATAATACAATTATTATTTTTATTATTATTATTATTATTATTATTATTATTATTATTATTATTATTATTATTATTATTATTGACCTAACCTACAGGAAGAGGCCTACTATTCAGCTTTCCTCTACCAGTTTACTTGTAGCTTACTATTATGACTGTATATTGTCAGATAGGCCCAGGTATGTCCAAGATAAGCACGGCGTGGCACTGTCTACTGCTATGGAGAGACCATGCTAGTGAGCTCTTAAATGAAGTGCTGTTATTGTAGCCTGTCTAATGTGTCATCTAGCTTATCTGACCATAAAACAAAATTCCCCAAAGGTGCCCAACCAGACAGGCAACTGGCACCAATCAGTGAATATTCATTCCACTGAGAGCAATTCAGAGAGTGGCATCATGCATGATATTGCTTTTTAGACAGCGTCATTTGCAGGGCAGCCGATAGAGGGGGAACAAACGGGCCCCTTCCCCAGGGCACATGGAGAGGGGGGGGGACCCAGAATTGGTTCCCCATTACATTGTGTACTAGAGGGTAAGGGGCCGATTTCAAATGACTTCGTCACAGGCTCCACCAAAGCTGTGAGCAGCCCTTAGTCATTTCCATTGCTTTCTTCTCAGCTTCCTTCTGAAGACAATATGCCCCATCGTGGTGCCCGGAGGGTGTAGCTGGAAAAGGCTACCGGCCGTCCAGATGGAGGATTCTAGTAGGCCCCGCGAGAGAGATAAGGTTGCATTAGCATTTCAATGGATGGCTTTTCAAACTGGATGGGACTGTCTATGAATGTGTGTGTGTGTGCATGTGTGTGTGTGTGTGTGTGTGTGTGTGTGTGTGTGTGTGTGTGTGTGTGTGTGTGTGTGTGTGTGTGTGTGTGTGTGTGTGCGTGCGTGCGTGCGTGCGTGCGTGCGTGCGTGCGTGCGTGCGTGCGTGCGTGCGTGCGTGTGTGCATGCGTAGGTGCGTGCATGCATGCGTGTGTGTGTGTGTGTGTTAGTATGCATGTTTGCGTTATTTTATGTGCATCAGTGTGCGCATCACAGCCGGTGATCCACACTGGACTGATGGACATCCTTAGATGCAGTCATGCAGAAACACTCTGCAAATGCCAAAGGGATGATTCTACACGCTTCTGTTTTGTCACCCGCATCAACCAGGAGACAGGAGACAGGAAATCTTAGAGAGATGACACCGGTGCAGCATGTAAGTGCACAGCATATGACTAACATTTCTATGGATGTACCATCTTCATCAGAGTCCATGAGTATGGACAGGGATGAAGAATCATGGACTGGTACTGGCTTCAGCAGAGAGGTTTACTAATGTCCTATGCCGAACTCTGCTAGTTGGCATCCGTAACACACTGCCCTCCTAAAGGACAACAAATGGAAAATTAGATTTAATGACAGAACACAAATGGCATTTTACTAGCCTGGGCGAAAAGCCGACTCTTTGGGTGGAGTACATAGATGGCGTCGCCAGGCTAGCATTTTACCGCCACATTTCAAGGTCTAGACAGACGTGTGCTCACAAAAAAGACAATGGGTGGGCTTTGGTGGCTGAGTTGGCTAAGGCTGGGGAGAGTTCCTGATCCTTCTTCCCCTCATTTCACACTCTAATACCTAGCTGTTTTATCCAAATAAAACCATAAAGCAAAGACAGCAGACAAACATGCAGCACGCTAAGCCCCCCACATTTGGGCTTACATTAGCAAGGCTGCGCCCTTCTAGTGACGCAACACCTTCGATTGCAAGTCTATGATAATCAGGCAAGGCTAAGGCCCTACATGCCCTTGGACCCAGGTTCGAGTCTGGCCTGGGTCATTTCCCAACCCTGCCCTATCTCTCTCTTCCACACTCAATTCCTGTCATAAACTGTCTCCACTTTCCTATCAATAAAGGCACAAAAGCCCCAAAAAAGGTCTATAAAATGCACCATGTAAAGGAAACAGTAGAATATGTGTAATTTCTGTAACCACTTTCAACACACTGGAAGTATTGAAGTATTGATTGACCGATACAGCAAGACATAACCCTGTCTCTGGGTGTGACTGTGATAAAGAATGCTGCGTTCTGTGGTTATTGCAGAATTTAAAAATTGTATAAGCCTATTGAGCCTTAACAAACAAAATGGGGGTTTATCAAAAGTTCAGTTCAGTTTAGTTAGGTTTATTTGATAGGTACAATCAAATAGATAGATAGATAGAGACAGATACACATCAAGTAGGCTATTCAAACCCAACAGAGCAACATTAGCCTTGGCCTTGGTTTTCTTGGCTAATTTCCAATGCCCGTCCCTAAGAGCTTTTGAAATAAAATATAAAAAAACTGTTTTTAATTTATAGAGCATTCTATCCATTCATCCAGTCCATTCATTCAATCTAAAAACAGCCAATACACATATCTAACCACAGAACAATATCCAGACACTCCTTCATTTATCCACTAATTAATAAAAATGTACAATCTCTGCCTATTTCTCAATACCTGACCTACCTTACCCACATAGTGTCATGGACACACACACACACACACACACACACACACACACACACACACACACACACACACACACACACACACACACACACACACACACACACACACACGCGCACACACTATCACAAAAGAGTGCAATACATGCTGTAATTCAAGATATTCAAGATACGCAATTGTGATAATTAATTGATCATTACGGTTAAGGCTTTTTTCTTCTTCATCTTAAGTCTCTCATATACAGCACCTGATGGAGTGAATGGGTTAAAAAAAATGACCAAAACACATACGTTTGTGCACTGTTTCAAATATATGTGTCTTTTTTCATGAGCATCCTTTGTGAGCGAGCACAAGAAAAGCAGACGTCATTCACTCTCTTACCACACACCACTCCAGCAGGGAAGACAACAGGGGGGGGAGGGTCAGTTGTCCCGGGCCCAGAATCTCACCCCCATTGTACTGTATAGTGGTTGGGGGGGCATATCAGGTGTCTTTGTCCTGGGCCCAACCAAAGCTGTCCGTGGCCCTGCACTCCAGAGTGACATGGCTCATCCGTATACAATAACACTCTTGTTTGTTCCATTCCAGCTCTCTGATGAAAATGGGGAGGAAACAGGAGGGGAGTGTAGAAGGGGGTGGGGGTGTTATGTTCGGGTGAATCATGTGTTTTTCATCAGTCCCCACTGTGCTTCTTAGAGAGACGTCCAGGTCATGAAACAGGGAGAGACATCGATGAAAGACTGTGCCTGAACTCATCCTAGTATTTTTTCTTTATTACTTTAAGGTTTGGAGTGGGTTGTTCAATAGCTTTTTACTTGATCAAGCTACCCCTAGCTGATGCATTAGATAAAGTGCACTTTCTCTTTGTGTATGACGTCTGGATTTCCAGCACAGTGTTCACAGAGGAGCATACGCACAATCAGGGCTCTAAATTTGCTTTTCCATCACCAGCCAAACTGCAGCTGTTAATCTTACAAGCCAAACACACTAACTAATAGTTCAAAGTATAAGTGGCTTGTAAGTTTCCTTTTCTATACCATCCAAACTGAAATTTCACCAGCATTTGGCCACACCATGTCAGCTTGCATAGGCCTACGCTTCAAATGGCCTGTTAAATGTTATCGGTGGCTTAGTTTGGGCACAATCCCAGGTGCTGAAGAATGAAATGGCATTTTTAAAAAAAAAGGTTTGCACACTCCTGTAGATTTTTCTTCTTTTAAGTTCTTTTTTGCTGTTTTAGCTATTCATTCATTGATGGCGTGTCGAAATGTGGCATCATGCTAATGAATGAAATTCAAAGGAGTGCATTCAAAGATTCAGTGCAACGGTTACTTTTGCTTACTGTAAATGCAAAGAAAGAGATTTTTTTGAAATTATTTTTTTGGCTTGGCTTTCATGCATTCACTTTTCAAAAAAAATGTTTTGAAATTTCATGTTTTTCACAGTTTCAGTAAGCAAAAGCATCTGTTAGCACTGAAGGACAGTGTCATGTTGGACGTCTTTGACCCATGTGCAAACTTTTTATGTTAAATGTGAATGCCACAGCATTAGTGCTTATAGTAGTCTCGATGTTTCATGAAAGTGTCATGGCAATAAGTTGCATGGTTACACTTTACTTGACGCCGGCGTCATACGTATGACATAACAGTGTCCTTACTTGCTTCTTGAAGGCTGAAAGAGATGTGCTTAGTCTCTGGGAGACCGTTCCTCAACTTGGGTACAACAACAGAGAACTGTCTTGACTGAGCGAACAGGTGGCAGAGCCAAACGGCTTGTGCTGGAGGAGCGCAGTTCTCTTCCAGTAACATAAGGCGTTAGTAAGTTCTTCAGATAAACTGGGGCTGTTCCTGCAATGGTTTTGTAGGAAAGGGTCAAGGCCTTAAGCTTGATCAGAGCGACAATCGGTAGCCAGTGCAACTCAATGAATAGGGGAGTAACATTGCATTTATTGAATACCAAATGTGCCGCCGCATTCTGGACTATCTGCAGTGGTTTTAGCGCACAAGAAGGTAGATCTGCCAGGAGTTGTAGTCAACGTGGGACATGACAGTGGCCTTAACCAGTTGTTGTGTAGAATATTGGGTCAGCAAGGGTCTGATTGTCCGCATGTTGGACATCTGGAATCGGCAGGTCCAGGTGACTGAGTTGATGTAGTTGGAGCATGACAGCTCGTCGTCAATCATGACTCCAAGGTTTTTGCCGACTTTGTTTGGGGTTGCTGTGGTTAACTCAACAGTTTTTTTATTATTGTTTTAAAGGTAATTTCTTTTTTAAAATATTTTTTGGGTCTTTTTGACTTATTTTTATGACAGTACAGTGAAGATGGTGACAGGAAGCGATTGGGGAGAGAGACGGTGAAGGGCCGCCAAAGGACACGGGTCGGGAATGGAACCCAGGTCGGGCGCATAGTGGACGAGTGGCCTACCATTAGGTCACGGCAGGGCCGGTTATCTCAACAGTTAACTCGCAATGTTAACTCAACACTGCTCTTAGCATAGCCTATATGGTCCCACTCGATTTAGTGTTAAATTCAACTCTTTGAGTGTTGAAGTAACACTTAGAGAGTTATATTTAACTCTGTGTTTGAGCATATATGGTGTCTCAATGACAATTTAACAACATTGAGTTAGACCATATTGCTCAGAAGTAGTGTTGAATTAACTAAGTAACTGCTATTAAGTAACTAAGTAACTGAATTAACTGCTAAGTAACTGAATTAATTAAGTAACTGCTACATTTACTGTGTTTTAGGCATGTGAACTCCCCAAAAGAATGACAGTAGGCCTACATTACTCTTCAAGGTTAATCATGCAGGGCTGTAGAGATGAAGATGCTGACCTTATATACTTGAAACATTGCAGAGTGACTGAAGAGTTTCTTCGACAAAGATCTGTAGTTGAACTTAGATCGCAATGTCAGCTTGTATAAGACTCCAAATGGCCTGTTAAATGGTATTGCTATATGATGAGTGCATAGTATTGCTTTCATTGTTTTAATATAAGTACCATGATAATTAAGCATAAAAAATGTGTTCCCTGGGATTGTCTTGTCTGTTGGGTTGTTCTCATTGTGCTATACAAACGCTCAGAATGAGTCTAGTGCAGTATTACTCTCCAACAGTAATCATGTAGAACCGTGTGGGATGGATTATAATTAGATGTTCATATTAGAAATGAATATACCCATCTATTTTGTTATTACATTACACTTGGCTGGCACATTTATCCAAAGCGATTTTATTACAGGGTATGGGTTACAGTCCCTGGGGTAATGTGGGGTTATGGTGCCTTGCTCAAGGACACTTCAGCCATGGATGAAGAGGAACGAATACACCGTCATCCTATTGGCCTGGGTGGGATTAAAACCTAAAAGTGTGAGGTGTGCACACAACACGGAAAATAATGGTTGCAGTTGCATGATATAAAAAAGAATGCATAATAAGGAAAAAAGAGGAAATACCCGCACACCGCAGATGCTAGTGTTGTTTCAACAATAAGCAATTCGCCAATGCATCTCAATGCGGGGCAGGACAATTTAATAATCGATTCGGCAAATGCCATAATGGATGCAGTAAAAAAAAAAAAGTTTCAGTTTCTTCCATAGGCATTTCCAGAGCAAATGCACTTTAAATTAAGCTAAAGCACTTCAAAGCATTGAAAATTTACTGGCTTTCCGTAGAAATGTAATGCATTGCACTGCATCATCGAATCGGACTGAATCGATTCGAATCGAACCGTTACCCGAATCGTGATTGGATTGAATCGCAAGGCCAGTGCCAATGCACACCACTAGCAGACGCTCCCTTGCTCCCTTGCAGGTCGAAACGTTGACCTTTCTAAGTTTCTAACTTTCTAAGTTGACACACACTGACAGACTCCGGTGCTCACCATATTCAAAGGCCAGCTTCTCAGATTCCTTTTTATGTTCATTTTCACCTGCCCGACAGAGGGGGTTGAGCTAGGCATTGCAATCGCCCTGTTGTGTCTGCTCTGCTGCCCATTTGTTTTGTCTTTTTAAAGATTTAAAAAAAATCTTTTTCCACTTTATTCGACAGGACAGTGTGACAGGTGGACAGGAAGCGAATGAGGAGAGAGACGGGGAAGGGGTCGGCAAAAGACCCGGGCCAGGAATCAAACCCGGGTCAGCTGCATGGTAGATTAGTGCCCTACCGGTTGCCCACGGCAGGCCCCTGCTGCCCATATGTACTGTATGCTGGTGTGGGTCTCTGCCCGCAGAGTTCTGAGTCATCTGCAGGTGGCGTCAAAACACATTATGTGCACTAACATTGGGCAGGGGGTCAGATTACTTCCTCTGATTGCTCTAGTTTTCATATGTTGGTCCATACTGCTCTTTCAGCCCTTTTTCCTTAGTGCATGAACCAGACTAGTTGGTGACTGTAAAGCAGAATGTAGCCCACCACATATTGCCAGGCTGGAGTGCGACCCCCAAAATACACAGAGCATGTCTCATTTGCGTAAAAATGCGTAATTTATTGAATGCTGTTATTCACTCGGACACTTTTGTAAGTCACAAGTTGAACATTTATGACATTGAACTTTTCTTCCCATGACTTCAAGGTATGGGACGACTTATTGGTTAATTTAGGCCTATTTAATTACATGGGTTCTCGTCTTTGTTGTTGTCTGCCTTGTCCCATGGCCATGCTAAACGCCTACTCTCTCGTCGTGGTGACGTCTGCGCTACAACCAATCCAATTTCTCCATATGGGCCAGTGAACGCACGGCGGTAATCTGTTTGTGTCAAAGTCGCTGTCTTTTCAGCACCACAACGCCAGGTCAAGGATGCCCGGGATCTGCTGATGCTTTTTTCCATTGGCACGTTAACGATAGCACATTGGGACGTAGACAACAATTTACTGATTATGGTTCTGAAATATTTCGGTCAGTGCGTATTGGAAAGTATTCCTATAAAGTTATCATGGCAATGAGAAGACCGTAAAACCTGTTGCTATTCAATCTATCTATTACAGTAAGTTGCTCTGTGAATTGAGAGAAGACCCGACCAGTTCCATCATGAATAACCTCCAGCTCGGACTGCTTTGCCTTTACGCACTCACTTTTTGTGAGGTCGTGCGTGGTCAGGTGCAAAAAGGTGAGCGTTTTCTCTGCACGGCCGTACCAATCGGGGCGGATAGTTGCCCCATTCCCCCGGAGCAGATGCAGACGTATTCCTCGGCACTAGAAGAGGAGCTGCGCAACACCGTCATGCAGCTTCGCGAGACTATTGTTCAACAAAAAGAAACAATCGTTAACCAGCTGGGAACTATAAAGGAGTTGACTTCAAAGCTAACTTTGTGCGAGACCGCCTCTGAGGACTCAAGTTCATGGCGGAAAAACAAACTGGACACGATGGATGATGTCCCGAGGGACCCCAATGATACCGTTTACAACTTGGGAAAGACCATGGCAAGTCTCAAAGACCGTCTGGAGAATTTAGAGGTAAGGCTTGTTTGGTGTTTATTTTGTGGTTTCATCGTTTTCCACAAAACCTCACACGAGCTGGGCAAATTAGCCTAACTGAAACTGAGATCACTATTCATCACCACATCATCTTTTTTGATACGAGACCTGACTTTAACTTATCTGGATTCCAGGTAGCCTATATTTGTTTCAGTTTTTCTTTTTTTCCCCTGAAAAAAATAATTCCAGCCCGCCAATTATTGCACCCAGCCATTTACTTTTTTCAAGGCATGGATGTCTAAATGCTTAGACTACTACTACATGGCTGAGAGGGCACATGTCACGGGACGGGAACATTCGTGTAGACCTGTTTATTTTAGTGTTTAGTGTAGGCGTCGAGGATTTGTGAGGATCATCCCGCTAATGCGGCTATGTATATCCTTCCCCCCAGAGCCCTCCAGTCCGTCCAGAAAGCCAAGTGGCCTGGCTGCCTGCCTCTCAAAGCGGAAGTTTTCATTAAGGGCAAGGAACCATTTGGATGAGAGGAACACCTACCCAGTAATCTATAGTACACACGCTATGCAGTGTTGACCTTTAATCTGTTTGGGTCAAACGGAGTAGCCTAGGTCGTCACAAATTATATCAGTCGAGCATTCCTTGAACAAGGTCCGCCTAGAGAGAATTTAGAAAGAAAGTAAGTAGAATGTGGCCAACCTTTTTTGGTCCTGCAATTTTCTTTTGATTCTTTTACAACTGTTGATGCAGACAAAGACCACATGATATATGCAACAAAAACAGACAAAGGGAAGGTACAGAGCAGTATTCATATTTTGTTCATTACTGAAATCATTCAGAATGGTAACATCAGAATCGTGTGCTAGAGGACAGACCAATTAATAAATAAATCTATTACATATCACATTTAATATGAGAGAATGAATGAATGAATGAATGAATGAATGAATGAATGAATGATTGAAGGAAGGAAGGAAGGAAGGAAGGAAGGAAGGAAGGAATGAACAACCATCCCCCAAAGGAACAGCAACATCTCCAGAGTATTCTCCCTCAATGAGGCTCAGAATGTGCCATGAATGAATCAATGTCTGTATCAATGGATGTATGTATGGATGGATGGATGAATGAATGGATGGATGAATATATGGAAGAAATAATAAATGAATCATATGGAAGAATGAATAAATCAACCAATCAATCAATCAATCAATCAATCAATCAGTGACTAAATTGTGGTCTTCCGTCACCCGGCCAACATGTCGGGAGGCCTCCTTCCCAAACGGACATCAGGAAGTTGACATTGACATTGACATAACTTCCTATACCAACAGCAGATGTGGGCCGATGTCTCTGGGGCATCCTTCCTCAATCAGAATGTGTTAGAAATTGGCAGATGAATGAATGGATGAATGAATGAATGAATGAATGAATGAATGAATGTAAAAATGAATAAGCAAACAAAATATGTGACAAGAATGAAGAATGGATGAATGAATACATGAATGAATAGGCTACATGAATGAAATAAATGAATCAGTGAATCAATCCAATCAATCAATCAATCAATCAATCAATCAATCAATCAATCAGTGACTAAGACTAAAGCGCTTTGAGTCAGCTTCATAGTTGTGATACTGCGCCATATACAGTGCCCTCCATAATTATTGGCACCCCTGGTTGAGATGTGTTAAAAGCCTTAAAATAAATTCAGTGTTTATTGCAGAAGAATACTGTCACACTGAAAATTTTAGGAAAATGTAGCCTTCAACTCAAATGAATTGTAGGAAAATAAAAAAAATCCCTGACTAAAAAATAATTATTTTTCATTAAATCACCTGTTCCACAATTATTGGCACCCTTAACAATTCCCAGGAAATAAATATAATTGAAGCATTTCTGTCATTTCTACAGTAGTTTACAAAGTTTACCAGAGTATGTAGGAACATTTAATTAGTAATTCATCACTTCCTGTTTCCCTGGGGTATAAATATGACGTGACACCGAGGCCATTTCTCTTATCCACTCTTAAACATGGGAAAGACAAAGGAACACAGCATACAAGTGAGGCAGATGTGCGTCGACCTTCACAGGTCAGGCAGAGGCTACAAGAAGATTGCCACTCAACTGCAGCTGCCCATATCTACTGTGAGAGGAATAATTAAGAAGTTCAAAACAACTGTAACAGTGGTAAACAAGCCTGGACGAGGACCCAAGTTTATTTTGCCACCACGCACAGTGAGGAGGATGGTAAGAGAAATCAAAATATCTCCAAAGCTCACTGTTACAGAATTACAACAAATGGTAGCATCCTGGGGTCACAAAGTCTCCAAATCAACCATCAGGCGATGTCTACACGCCAACAAGCTGTTTGGGAGGCATGCACGGAGAAAACCTTTCCTCACCCACAATCATAAACGCAAACGTCTGGAGTTCGCCCAGCGGTATTGGGGCTTCAACTGAGACCGTGTGCTTTGGTCAGATGAGACCAAGATTGAGCTTTTTGGCAACAAACACTCTAAGTGGGTCTGGCGTGCCACGAAAGATGCGCATGCTGAAAAGCACCTCATACCCACTGTGAAGTATGGGGGTGGGTCAGTGATGCTGTGGGGCTGTTTCGCTTCCAAAGGCCCTGGGAAGCTTGTTAGGGTGCATGGCATCATGAATGCTTTGAAATACCAGGACATTTTAAATCAAAATCTGTTGCCCTCTGCCAAAAAGCTGAAGATGGGTCGTCACTGGGTCTTTCAGCAAGACAATGACCCTAAACATATGGCCAAATCTACACAGAAATGGTTAACCAGACACAAAATCAAGCTCCTCCCATGGCCATCTCAGTCCCCAGACCTCAACCCCATTGAGAACCTGTGGGGTGAGCTGAAGAGGAGAGTACAGAGGAGAGGACCCAGGTCTCTGGATGATTTAGAGAGATTCTGCAAAGAGGAATGGCTGAAGATCCCTCTTTCTGTCTTTTCCCATCTTGTGAAACATTATAGGAGAAGATTAGGTGCTGTTTTGTTGGCAAAAGGGGGTTGTACAAAATATTAACAACAGGGGTGCTAATAATTGTGACACACATTATTTGATGTCAAATAATTATTTCTTTATGTGGGATTTTTTCCCCACTGAATAAATGCACTTGTATTGAAGGTTGGATTTTTCTCTTTTTTTCCATTAAGGTCCCATATTATTTAGAGAAAAATAATAATAATTGGAAGCTAAAAAACACATCTCAACCAGGGGTGCCAATAATAATGGAGGGCACTGTAAATACATGTTGTATTGTACTGTAAGTTGTTGTCTTCTGTCACCTCTACAACAACAGCAGATGTGGGCCAAAGTGCCCGGTGGTGTCCTTCCCCAGCAAGCATCAGAATGTTGACATTTTTCACATTATTATCTTCCGATACAGAAGGGGTGAGGAACCTTTCTCATTCGAAAAGGGCCACTTCAAATTTTATAAGTCCCCCAACGGCCAAACTATGAATGAACGCAAATCAGGGTTTCCCCCTGCACTTCAGGCCTATATTGAAGGCGGCCATATAACCACATAACTTGATTGTATTGCAAATATAATTTCTAAGATTGCTTTACAAAACATGTCATATTTCATGTGAAACTGCACAACATTAAAATCATATCAGGGGTGGGGTAAGATGGCCACAAGGCCCGCAAACAGCCCCTGGGCCATGCAAAACAGCAGTAGCAGATGCCTGGCACTGTGTCTAGTGCATCCTTCCCCAGCGAGTTGTGTGAATGTCTTTATGCTAACTCATTGCAGGATATAAAGGAAAATTATTGCATACATGAATACAGCCGTGTATTCAGCCATACAGACGCAGCAAATGAAAGCTAGCATGTGTGGAGGAATTAATCGTTTCCTATGACCATTGGAATATAATAGAAATGGGCAGTCAGGTGACCGAATCTGATGAATCTGAATGAAGGAGTGCCTGAACTTAGAAACTAAGCAATACAAATAAATGGCAATGCCCTTTACTGTCTTCTGCAGTGTGTTCTACATAACCATACTAAAACCATAATAATAATAATAATAATAATAATAATAATAATAATAATAATAAAGATAATAAAGGACACCCACTTTATTGTCTTGCCCACATTACCAGATGTGGAACAATGTGTCGGGGGTGTCCTTCCCCCAATGAGTGAATGAGTGAACAGTGAAAATAAGACAGACCATTGACTGTATTTCTTCATGGGGCACCTGTGACCCAAGTCAGGCCCTCTACTTCCTGACCATGGGACAATAAGTTGCAAAAAAAGTGCACGAGGTGCGCCGTGCTGGATTTGTGGTGCATAGGAGTTTCAAGGTTTGGATTGGCGTCGTAAAAACACTAATTTCAAGCCCAGTAATTATTATTTGACTCCCCGTGCCCCATGAGGTGACAGGAAGGGGTGGAGACTTAGGTACCCCTGCCCCTCTACAGCAACAGCAGGAGCAGTTCCACGTGTCGGGGGCATCCTTCCCCAATAAGTGAATGACTGAGTGAATATGAGTTGGTTCACAGCGCTTCATAAAGGACACCCATTTGTGAGCCAACATGTCGGGGGCGTCCTTCCCCAGCGAGTGAATGAGTGAATGAATGAGTGAACAACATAAAAGACTGCTCATTTACTAAGTGAATGACTGAGTGAATATGAGTTGGTCCATCCATACTGCTTTGTAAAAAATGCCCATTTACCATCTACCTTCCTTCCCTCTGCAGCAACAGCAGATGCGGGCCAACGTGTCGGGGGCCTCCTTCCCCAGCGAGCTGCGGGACCTGCTGCAGCGTCGCCTGGGCGACCTGGAGAGCCAGCTGCTGAAGAAGGTGAACGAGCTGGAGGAGGAGAAGTCCCAGCTCTACAACGAGACGGCCGCCCACCGGGCCCAGACCGAGAACACGCTCAGCGCCCTCATGAACCGCATCAAGGAGCTGGAGAAAGGTACGGTTGGTTTTTGTGTATTTTTTTAAGTGATGTTTTTTGGGCTTTTTTGCCTTTAGTGAGATAGGAGAGAAAAAGACACACTCAGCGCACTCATGAACCACATCAAGGAGCTGGGAAAAGTTAGCCAGGCCACGCCCTCCTAGTGAGGCCAAGAGCAATGTAAATATTGTTTCTGATCTCTGGAAAAATCAGGAACCCCACCCACTTTGTCGGGACCCAATGGACTTTGAGCAGCTCCAACGGCTCTGGGTAGAGGCGTGTTCAAGGCAGTGACATGGTTTAAGCTGAGATATTCTATTGGGACTAAGAAAATGTTTAGTTTAAACTTGAAGTCTTTTCTGCCCTTGACCAGTAGCAAACCTAAGGGGGCAGGTCAACCATGCCGTTTGGGAAATGTTAATTGTTATGCTTTTGGTCAGACCAAGTCTCGAAGAGATTTGAAAGGTTTGATATATTTATTTTTTGGCTTTTTAGCCCTTATTTAGAGGACAGTAGGCTTAAAAGACACACTCGGCACTCTCATGAACCGTATCAAGTGAGCTGGAGAAAGGTACATAGATTTGTCCATGGCACTACTGATGTGATTCCTTCACTCACTTACTTAATATTTTAACTCACTCACAGATTCCTTTTTTTAAAAGATATTTTTGAGACTTTTAGGCCTCCTGACAGGATGGTTTGAGAGTGTGACAGGAAATGAGTGGGAGACTGGGGAAATGACCTTGGGACGATATTGAACCATGGTCCCCACCGCGTAACAATACTACCTTAGCTGTGTGGTGAGCCATGGCCAAGGTCTGGATGTACATATCTACGCTTCACTGATTCATTTTGATTTGATTTATTTCTCTCTTGACACCGTCATATGACTTACAGTTACATCTCATGAAAAGGTATAACAGTATGGAGGGAAGGGTCGTCAAATGAAGCTAAGTATAAGCTTATAAGCGGGGACACTCACTCATAAAATACATTCATTCATTCACTGCTGATTCTGCCCAGATAGAGAACACCCTGCATCAACAAACAAGTAGCCAGGAAGTCACCGCTTCAACACAGGAAGTCACTGCTTCAACACAGGAAGTCACTGCTTCAACACAGCTCAACACACCTTTTTTTGCTGTTTGGCTGGGTCAATAATCCACTCAAATATGAACTTCACTCACTCACTCACTCACTCACTCACTCACTCACTCACTCACTCACTCACTCACTCACTCACTCACTCACTCACTCAAATACACCTCACTCACTCACTCACTCACTCACTCACTCACTCACTCACTCACTCACTCACTCACTCACTCACTCACTCACTCAAATACACCTCACTCACTGACTCACATAATTTACTCTCATGCTTGTCTATATAACAGCACAGTACTGTAATGTGTGGCAGTAGTACCCACTGTGTTCACAGGCATTTTCTGAGACGGAGAGAACACCGTGTACACTAGCCCCTGTTTTTTCATCCTAGGAAATATGTCGAACAGTGAAAACGCTCAGTGTCTTGCAATTCAGGACTGACCCGTTGCCATGACCCATATACCTGTAAGAACTGACGTTTCTATAGATTCTGTGGAGATTTAAAGAAGTTGAAGCAGTCAGCGTCAGTTGAATCAGCTGAAAGCAGTCAGCGATTGGACGTCTGTGAGCTTGAATGTTCTGTAAAGATGTGACCGTTTATTAAAAAACTTACTCTTGAAAACTGGACACACAGACACAGTACTTTTCCATCAGTATTGGATAAATGAAGCTAAGAACAATAACAAATATTATATTATATTATATCCATGGACTAACTAATGGACTAAGAACTAAGGACCAAAAGCATGCAATGTCCACAAACACACACACACACAAACAGACCAGTCTCCTTCAATGCATCCACACACACTCCTCCACCGCCTCTCGCACCCCCCACCCCCCATGCAATCTCTCAACCATGTAGCTCTTTGACCTTCATTCATTTGCTTCAAAAGCGAAAAAGCTCTCTCTCTCTCTCTTTTGAGCACACTCAATCCAGCTCTCCAACTCTCTATTCATCTCTCTTTCCCTTTCTCTCGTTCTACTTCTCTCCTCTATCTCCTTCTCTCTCTGTTTTCGCTTACCTTTTCCCAAGTTCTTTTTGTCTCCGTCACTCTCCCTATGTCTCTTTCCTTTTCTCATTTGCGGTCTGTTTGTCTGCCTGCACTGTATCTATCTCTCTCTCTCTCTCTCTCTCTCTCTGACACACACACTCACACTTTCTCTCTCTATCTCTCTCGCACTGTCTCTGTGACTCTTACTGTAAGGTGTGATAACAATCATTCTCACCCCCACTTGCCATCTCCCCACTTCCCACCTCCCCACCTTCCCATCTCCCACCTCTCCACCTCCTCACCAGGTAACACAGGAAGCTTGTTCCGCTCCCCGGAGAACTTCAAGCTCTCCCTGCCGCTGCGCACCAACTACCTGTTCGGCCGCGTGAAGACCAGCCTGCCCGAGATGTACGCCTTCACCGTCTGCATGTGGCTCCGCTCCACCTCCACGCTGGGCATCGGCACCCCCTTCTCCTACGGCGTGCCCGGCCAGGCCAACGAGATCGTGCTCATCGAGTGGAGCAACAACCCCATCGAGCTGCTCATCAATGACAAGGTGAGACTAAAACGAGGGTGGGAGAGAGAGAGAGTGGGGAGAGAGAGGGAGAGGGTGGAGGGAGGTAGAGAAGGAGAGGGAGAAAGAGTTCATAGCAGGAGTGCACCATGCCTGGCCAATGAAATCGTGTTCATAGAGTTGTCCAGCAGCCCCATCGAACTGCTCATTAATGACAAGGTCAGATTACATGTAAAAGGAGGGTGGGAGAGAGAGAGTGGGGAGAGAGGGAGGGGGGGGTGGGTAGCGGGTCGTTACTGTAAGAAGGAGAGGGGAAAAAAGTGTGAAAGTGCGAAAGTGCACCATGCCAGGCCAATGAAATCGTGTTCATAGAGTGGTCCAGAGTGGTAGAGCAGCCCCATCGAGCCCACCATTGTCATGGTAAGAGTACTTGGTGGAGACAGAAAAGGATGGAGGGAAGGGTGGCTGGAGGATGGAGGGAGGTAGAGAAGGGGGGAGGAGAGGGATAGATATAGAAATAAAGAGAGAGGTGTAGTGAGAGGATACCTCACTCACTACACTGCCCTCTGCCAGGCCAATGAGATCGTACTCATAGAGAACAGCAACAACCCAATCGAACTGCTAATCAATGAAAAGGTAAGGATGACTGGGAGGGAGAGAAACTCGCCCTGAAGAAGGTCTGAACGGCCTAAAAGTTGTGAGCAATAAAATCGTGTGTGTGTGTAATGGACGGTGTGCAGGATATCTGTTTACTGCATTGGGGTGGGGGAGGAGAAGGATTGAGGAAGGTGTAGAGAAGGAGAGAGGGAGGACAAAGATAGATAACCCTAGATAGATAGATAGATAGATAGATAGATAGATAGATAGATAGATAGATAGATAGATAGATAGATAGATAGATAGATAGATAGATAGATAGATAGATATGAATTCATCATGCCACAAAGATCTGTGAAAACATTTCTCACAGCGAGATTCTCAGAATGCTAATCGTGCTGTTTTCGAAGGCTGTCTGAAGGCCGTGTACAAGCGTACAAGGATATTTATTTGTCAATATACACTGTGCGGCTTCGTGACTGTGTCTCTGATCATGGCCTGACACGCATCAATCTGCCACTGCCCGTTAACAAGAAAATTCACATAAAAAGAACTGTCATGAACTTTCTTCCTGTCTTTTTTCTCCCTATATCTCTCTTTTTCCTCACGAATTTCACTGCATGCCATACTTTTAGTATGTCAATGTGTGTCGACTCGTGTGAATACTTGAATTCTTGAAAGCTCAGCTGTCAGATATGTATAATACAATACGGTAGCTCAGTTGATGGCAGGGCTGTGTTTGATCTCCAAGTAATAAAACCAACAACCCACTGAGTGAAAGCAAGCCAGTTTTTTTAGACCATACCAGCCTTGTTTGTTAAATCACTTTGAGAAAAATCCTTGTGTGCTCCTATTGCAGAAATGGAACAGACTTATGATAAATTACATTTTTTTTTGCAATTTGCAGAAACAATAGGCCAACATTTTGTCTGATTATATTCTATGTCAATAATTACAATTACTTTGTATTGTACTTTATGCCAAAAAAGTATATAGGCGTGCTGTAATATAAAACACACATTTTACTGCAACACCTGATCATTTTGGGTGAAAAACAACTGTTACAGTTACTGTTACTGTAACATGGCCATGTCAAACATACACTATAAAGCTGCATTATAGTATTCAGGATGCAGTGTGCCAGCGGTCTGTGGAAGACATCTAGTACAGCAAGTAAGGACCATCGCCTGTGGTGAGCCGGAAGATGATGACATTTCTGTAATTGCCTTGATGGGGAGCCATTTAGTCAACACACACACACACACACACACACACACACACACACACACACACACACACACACACACACACACACACACACACACACACACACACACACACAGCCGCTGACAGCTTTCGCAGGGCCCAGGACAAAGTCATCTGAAAGGTCCCCCTACCTAATACATACAATGTAATGGGTACCCAATTCTGGGCCCCCTATCTCCCTGGGTCCGGGACAACACACCCCTTTGTCCCCCCCTGTCGGCGGGCCTGCACACACACACACACACACACACACACACACACACACACACACACACACACACACACACACACACACACACACACACACACACACACACACACACACACACACACACACACACACAGCCATTTAGTCTCGCGCCCCTCTGGGCCTTGTCTGTCCTGAGTCAAAATCAATCATACCACACCATGATCCAAAGCCCCGAGACTGGAAATGAACTGGCTCGCAGGGACATCGGATGTTATTAAACCCAGTGTGATGGGGGAAAATCAATATACGCAATGTCACATAAACAATAACATTAAAAAGTGTTTACAACCGAGAGAGAGAGGCCACAGAGAATAGGTAGAGCACAATAGAGGATCGTCCAAAGGGGCAATTTCTAGACCAAAATTGTCTTCAGTTTCAATTCAAAGCAGTTCATCTTTTAAAATAATCTGGTCATTACCGATGCCAATTGAAGGCCTCTACAAATGATAATAAATAATGCTTAATCTTACTCTCACTTGAAAACATACAAAAAGTAAGGATAACATACTGGCGATGTGTGTCCTTCTAAAAACACACTGAACTTTGTAGAGGGTGTTTGGTATGCCTCTGTGTTCCGCCATAAATATCGATATGATGCTAGCTCAAAGAGCCCCAGTCTACTTCAAAAGGCATGCAAGATCAAAGTGAAAGTACGAGAGTAGTAATGTATTTTTTGCACATTCACAATCACACTCCTTGGCTTGGTTTCAAAATCTACTTCAGCTTTTAACTGTAAGGGTGTGCCTTGGAATTTGGGCCTTTGTTCAGGCCATTAATATGATAGAAGATCTGGATACCGAGGGCATTGCAAATAATGCATTAAAGGGAATGGGAAAAACAACAAAACATTTAGAAGAAAAGTCTTTAGTGGCCGTCTAAAGCATATGTTTCTGAGGTATTATTTTGTACTGAATTGTGATGCACTACAGAAAATTCTGCAGTGCACATTTAACACTTAGAGAGTTGATTTGAAATCATTTGGATTTAAATGAACTCTTTAAGTGTTGAATTAACACTGCAACATTTACTGTGTAGGCCTATATGATTATACAGCACATTAATTAGATATGGCAGATTTAATTGTAATCTCAGTGAAATCCATGCAACAAGTGTCCCTAGAAAAACAATGTTACATTTCTCTATTCGTGTGCAGAGGACCTTGTAACCATGACATAGTGTGCCTGTATTAGATAGTGGCATAAACTTCATTCAAGTTGTCATGGAAACCACATGTTGCTTGTAGACCTATTCAGGATAATATTGGTGTTACTAGTGCAGATCTGTACAAGCTTACAGTGCCATTACCATGAGAGATGTTAGATTTCAGCTATTCGACACAAAACGTGAATGTCATTACATGAGTCAGAGAGCGCGATGTCCAATTCTCAAAATAAGCCATTTATTCAATAGATCAAAATACATCCGAAACTTCCGGCTGCCTTACCAGGCTATAGAGACTATTGTATTGGGGCATTATTGTCACAGTTTTGGTCACGCTTTTGATTCTGTTCTTTTTTTTGCCTCAATATTTTGTGGCTTGTGCCATTCTGTCTCACCCATTGATTGCATAGTAATAATGTGTCATTGGTCACACCATTTTGCAGGTGGCCCGGCTGCCCTTTTCGCTAAACGACGGGCGGTGGCACCATATCTGCATCACCTGGACCACCAGGGATGGGCAGTGGGAGGCCTACCAGGACGGGCAGCGAGTGGGCACCGGGGAGAACCTGGCACCATGGCACCCCATCAAGCCAGACGGGGTCATCATCCTGGGCCAGGAACAGGTGAGAGGAGAACATCACCATTCCCTTCAAACACTGAAGGAAAACGATCGTTGATCCAGGCACTTTACTTCAGTTGATTGATGAAGTGAAAAACAATTTTAATAGTGCGTTCAAATGCATTAAAATTGCTCAGAGTATCGGTCCTATGGCCTTCATCAGAGTGTTTGAGTCACCATTTCCTTGTTTGGTGTCATTTCTTTTTCACTTAAAAACACAATATATTGACGAAATAAAATGTAGATACTTAAGACTTAACAACAGTCATTTTTCTTTTAAGTTGGGGCTAAAGTTTTGTAATGTCTTTTTTTACTTTTATTTGCAGGGGTGTCCATCTTGGGTTCAGAAAGTTCAAACACAGGTGACTTCACTCAATCAATCTATCAAAACAAAAAGAACCAGGCAATCAAAAGCTAATCTGTGGAGTGCTAATTACGATCTGGTGATTCAGAGCTGTTTTGCAGTGTGTATTCAACACTGAAAGAATAGAACCAACACTTTCTGTGTCAAATACAACTCTTTACAATGCAAAATTTGCTGTGAATTTGTCTTAGGGGGGATTTACTTTTTGAACCCAGGAATGACATCCTTCTTACTTGGATAGCAGCATGAATATGGACGTAAGAGTGAGGGAGAGAGCATTTGTTTGGCAGCCTTAAACATTTGGCAGCTGTGGCCAAATGATTGCGGAGATGGGCTTTAGTTTGAATGTTCACAAAGGCTAGTTAGCATACGTTGCACTTCGTAGGCCTTTGTGGGGCAGAGTAGACGAATAGTGCTAGGCCTCCTGGTGGAAGTAGCTTAGCATAGCCTAGCCTAGCCACTAGCCACGGGGGCACGTCCTCCTAAGAGGAGAGAAGATTAAAAGGTTGCCTGTTGTTGTTGTCTTAACGAGGCCTGTCGTTTATGGCCTCAACAGGACATGGTGGGCGGCCGCTTCGACGCCACACAGGCCTTCGTGGGCGAGATGAGCCACTTTAACATCTGGGACCGCGTCCTCAGGCCGCAGGATGTGCTTGGCATCGCCAACTGCACCAGCTACCTGCCTGGCAACGTGGTGGCCTGGAGTGACAGCGACGTGGAGGTCTTTGGCGGAGCCACCAAAGCTCCCTCCGAGCAGTGCGAGGACCGACTCTTCAGCTCCTAGTTGGCAATCCAATGAAGTATACTGTACAGTACATAACGTCCAGGAGGGTATTCCAAGAACCTGGCTCAGTATAAACCAGGTTAACTTAACTTTGAGTCAGATAATTGAATGAGAATTTTCTTAACTAAAGGACATCTTGGTCTATCTAGTTTTATTAGGTTTACCATTGCCTGTAGGTTAATTGGTCATTTTTTTTATCTTTTGAGGAGAAAAAAAAACAAAGAATTTTACCTATAATAAGATGTAGGCCTACATAATTAAAGAAATCTTGAATCTTAATCGTTATCACCAAACCATGTTCTTGGAATACTCCCTAGGTAACATTCAGATTTATGAAACAGTGACACCCATGTTGATATTTTTACCTCGCTTGCCTGTCTGTCTGTCTGAGGCTTTCACAGCAGTGTGAGGGTTGCCTCCTCTGCTCTTACAGGGCAATCACACATTCATCCACTGCTTTGTTAATTATGTAACATCTACGCAACATTAGACATGGTGAAGCAAATATTTATGTTCATGTGTTTGTTCGGTTGTTTGCTTTCACAGGTCCAAAGCATGTTTTAATAATACCCCTTTTAAGATTTTAATATAAAACGATAACTTTACTTTTTTAACATGCTTTGAATATCCATATGAGAGTTTTTCGACACAGAGATGTTGCCATTTTAATAGTATGCAGCCGCGAGCTTATGAGCTGTGGGTGGCTGTTGGCGGCGGATTTGTCACGAAACGTGTTTGCTGGTCTCGTGGGTCAAAGGCTGACAGATTAACAGGGGAAGAATTAAAGTCAGGACGAGGCTGGCTGTCTGAGGCCAACGCCAAGTCTTAGTGGAAGAAACGCAGGGTGACATATCGATTAAACTGAAACATGCCCCGGAAGCCCCACGTAGGCTGCACCTCAGAACATTTCCATCATTCCAATAGAATTGTTACATTAATGTGTCACACAAGACACAAATGGGCACGCCTATGTTTTTATATCTTGTCAAAGCTTAAATGTTGTATGCTGAAATGCTGTAAAGTTGTTTTGATAACAAGCATTAGAGCTGACTTTTATGTGGCTCTTTGATAAAGAATGTGACACTGGCTGTCACTTTAGCTAAAATAGCATTTCTCAGCGGGGGCTCCACAGCCTCCCAGGGGGCGTTAGGGAGCCCTCCGAGGGCATTGAGAAGGAGACAGTTTGGGGGGTGGGGGGTGCTCAGTTGCATTAGGAGGGCATTGATCGATTTTATTTTTTTAATACTAAGGCAGGCGTTGGCAGGCTTATGGTGAGCCCAAAGGGCGTTGGAAGGCTTATAATGAGGTCAAGAGGGGCATTTGTAAAAAAAAAAAAAAAGGTAGAGAACCACTGAGCTAAAAGGATGGTGAGTGTGCGGCATGCTGTGTTTTGTTCACAAGCCACTTTCAGTGTGCTGAAAGCTCCTAATTCCCAGTGCTAATTCCCTAGGTATCTGTACTCGGTGATGGGAAATTAGCACAAAAAAACTCCAGATAACTTGACAACTTAGGCCTACACAAATACGTAGCTTCACAAAAAGTCAAATATGAATAGGTCATTATAATCTACAAATACATGAATTTATCAGACATTATCAAAACAGGTCTTTGTCCACTCATTGCCCATCAGTGAGATGAGAGGGTGAACCAGTCTACTTACAGTCTACTCTGAATTAGGTAAACCCAAACAAGTCCTTGGGCCGATATATTGTTTGCAGACAGTAGCTAGTTGGTAAAATGATGAATGGCTCAGTAAACATTATAATGTATGAGATAGTAAAGATGCATAATAGCTTTGGCTTTAAAGGAACAGTCCACCAGAAATGTTTTAATTTCCCACCTCCCCACCAAGCTACTGTAAGAAATTGAGTGTCACAGCTCTCCTGTTCTTTCAGCCGTTCCCAGTCTGAGGATGCTAGTTCCAAGCTATCATGTATCATTGAATTGAATGGGGCCATTAGCTGCTAGCTGGTACCATTCAGTTCAATGATGCAGGCAAGATTGGAGGTACAAGTTGCGTCACCAGAGTCAGAGCATGGCCGGATGAACAGGTAAAAGGTAAACCTCAATTACTTAACTCTAGGAGAGGTGAGAAATTAGTACATTTCCTTTATTCCTTTAATACTGCTTGTCTTAATCATGGCAGTTCCCTATGTCACATCTCTGGTCTAAGTTGTCTCTAGGTTTTGGACTTATTATTGTGTTTATTATTAATTATATGATTATTTTTATATTTATTGGGATTATGCGTAGGTCTTTCTTTGTATTCAGAGTTGTATTCATGTTAATGCTGATATCGCAGGTGTGCGTCTTTAGCTGTTTTATGTTAACCACTTCAATGCCTTCTTATTTTAAGTGCCATGAATATTCTCCAGAGAGGTCGAAATCATATGAAATTTGAAAGATGTGGACTGATAAGCCTAAAAAATATAACTTTTTGATTTTTGTTGTTTTTGTACGTGCAGGACTTACAGTGTCTTTATTATTTATTCAAAGATTTTTTTTGGTCAACATTGTCAATGCTTTTGTGATTTGTAGCGAAAGGTAATAGTTTAACCTTTGCCTAAGTAACAGTGGTGTGAATGACATGAGAATGTCCAGCTAAAGGTCCCATCTATCCATATCATGCCTTTCTCAATGAATGTAAATTCAGACTAAAATAAAAGAAATGAAAAAAAAAAAAACCCACCCTAGTTAATGTGGTTATTTTTCACAATTTCACAAACCGTGAACCAGGTGTATTTGGTGTGACACACACACACACACACACACACACACACACACACACACACACACACACACACACACACACACACACACACACACACACACACACACACACACACACACACACACACACACACGTGTTGTGGTGGTGTTCCTGGAGCTAGCGAGGTGTAAAGGACAGGTGGTGTGCAGACTCAGAGTATTAGATGTGAGGATTAGAGCAGTGTTTCCCAACCAGGGGTACGTGTACCACTAGGGGTACGCGAGCACACTGCAGGGGGTACTTGGAAAAAATGTATTATTATAACAAATGTATGGAGCAGTCACATCAGGACAGAGAAAGCGATATAGAACGTGAATTAGGGGGTACTCTTGGCACAACTAAGAGGCTTAGGGGGTACGCGAGACAAAAAATGTTGGGAAACACTGGATTAGAGGATGAGGCAGCTCACCACTCAAAAGGCCTGCACCATACAGTACGTCACACTGTGGGTTTCCCTCTACACCAGGGCTTCTCAACAGGGGATCTACAGCCCACCAGGGGGCATTGTATAAAGTAGAAGTAGAAGTACTGTCAGAGATGTAATTACAACACTAGTAGTAATATCACATGGTAATAAATGCAGGCTTATGATGAGGTCAAGGGGCGTTGGGAGACTTATGAAGAGGTCAAGTCGGTGTTTGTTCAAAAAACGGTTAAGAACTGACTGCTTTACGCCATACCGTAAATGACACCTGTGGGCTTCCTAGTAGAAGCATTACAGAATTCTATTGGCTCACTCAACTAGGTATAGATAAGTTTCGGGTAAACATTCGCGATGTGTGTAGGTGCAAGGTGCGTTTTTTTTTGTGACAGCAGTTTCCAACAATCATAGGTTGAAAAGTGGGCAGCCAGGGTTGCACAGGGATTGTTTACAAATGGGAAACCCATGTATATCACCTAGCCTAGTAAGGGCAGCACCAGACTACAAACATAGACAAACAAAAAGTACACTTTTAACGGACGATATTGCGTTTATATTGTGTCATTATAACAGAGGGACAGTAGAGAAAACCAAAGGTAATATTTCTCATAACCATAAAAAAGAAATTGGTTTTGTCTTTCCAGTATGTTTTAACCAACACATTTGAATGCAGATAACCAAGACAGGGTAAATACACATATGGCTGCTTTGATGAAAAACAGGAATGGAACAAACTCAGCTTCTGCCAACAGTAGAGAAAAAAAACAAACATCAGAAACACAAGGGGACAAAAAGGGTACAATGGCCCACTTGTGTCAGGGACAGACAGATTATACACCATGGGCGATAAATAAAACTATAAATGGCAACAAGTACAGATAGTACACTCAATACAACAGCCTTTTTTGTGACGGTCCCACAATTACACAAAACTAGAGATGCACCAGATCCTGACTTTTAGGATCCTGTCGGATACCAGATCCACTGAATCGGATACCAGATCCTACGAAGGGGTTGAAACACATGGCCTACTCGCACACGTGGGCCTTTTTTATTACGTTGGCTCAAACTATTTTTTAGACTCATTGGCTTACTGCCACACTGCTTGCAACGGCCGCTTCCAAAGGGCTTTAACTCCATGCAGCGATTGGGGTTGTGAAAGACTGACTGAAAAGCCTAGGCTAGATATGCACCAGATCCTGATTTTTAGGTACCTGCCGGATACCGGATCCACTGCTTACAGTATTTCTCAATTGGTTTTGTACATTTCTCGAATCTCTCTCGCAATTTGCAAAACATAATATTCATTCTCAAAACAGCTTTAACAAATGGCAAAACACCGTGGGTAACCTGCAAAACTGAGTCTCTTGCTCAAAACCCTTATTTGTCTTTCAAAATCAAGTTTTTTGTGTCAATGAACGTATCAGCACCAGCAGAATGGTTAGTCATTGTGTCATAGTGTATGATAGTCAAATCAATTTCTCATGTTGTCAATTGAGTAGTACACTCTTGAGGATCTTTTCTGAAGTGAAATGTTGTTTAGATTGGATGGGAAATGTTGTAAATTCGGCTTTATATTACATTGATCAGACAAGATTGAGATAGTTTCATGCATTCAGTGACAAAGCTTTTTGAGTGATATGACAAAAGCAATTGATAATGTTCGAAATCACTGAGAATTGTACACAGCCATGGCATGGTGGACGAGAGCATTTGCTATATGCCGAAAACAATGAGAAACTGATTTGACCATGTGCACAGGTAACACCAGGAAGTCACAATTGAACAAAGACTTTTGAGAATCATTATTCTGTTGTGAGAAATGTTTAAAACCAACTGAGAAAAACTGTAAGATCCTGCCGGACCTGGATCCTGTGAAAAACCCTATTATCCTGCCGGATCCGGATCCGGATCTTGGATCCGGTGCATCTCTACACAAAACCCACCAGGCACCAAGGCCATGCTCACACTGACTCTGAGAGGACAAACACTTTTCTCGATTCTGAAGATTTTTTATGATTTTGGGAGCTTTTGGGTTGCGATGGTGACAGGACGTGAGTGGGAGAGAGATGGGGCGGGGAAGGACTGGGAAATGACTTTGGGCCAGAATCAAACCTGGTTCCTCGGCACAACGGTGTGGTGCCTTGACCTGCGCCTGTGACGCTTCCACAATTGACTCTGCCCTGATTAAGGCCACATCTTGGTCTTAATAATGATTTAGCTGTCTAATAAAGCTATTTTAACTTTTTTGGAAGAGTGCTTTGGATAATGTGCTTTGGGAATTTGACTGTATTGCGTTTGTTTTCATGTCTTACGCTCCTCTCACTAGAAGAAATGTCCCCCATGGGGTACAATAAAGCTACTACTATTTCTAACTCTAGCGGTGCCTTAACCTCTTGAGCCATGGCCAATGCCTTCTCGCTTCTGTTTACACATTATAATGAGCATGAAGACAAAAGCTGCAATTTTTTCCCCCGCATCTTCCAGCCTGCATGATTGAGTATGTATTTTTCATTTCCGTGGCCGCTTAAGGCAATCTATTATTTTCATTTTTGTATGTTGTTTCTCACTTTTGTTAGTTAGTATTAAGATGCAAAGGCATGACATCAGGGACGCTTATAGCGTTGACCGGGGCCATGACAAAATCATCTGAAAGTGCCCAATGGTATAATGTAATGGGGACTCAAATCTGGGCCCCGCATTTTCTTTGGGCCCTGGACAACTGACCCATTTCTCCTCCCCTGCCAGCGGGCCTGCATGCCACTACTCAATGCATTGTGTGTGTGTGTGTGTGCGTGTGACTGTTAATGAGGGAATGCGGCAAGGATATCTGAGCTATTGGAGCCCCTACACTGCCTCTCTTTCCTTCAAGGCACCATCCTTGGCGGTGCGGGTGCCCTCTATCACTCATGAATTTTACTTCACCTTCACCAGCACAATGCTCTCTCTCTCTCTCTTGCTCTCTCTACCTCTCAACTCTCGTTCGGTGTGTGTGTGTGTGTGTGTGTGTGTGTGTGTGTGTGTGTGTGTGTGTGTGTGTGTGTGCGCGCGCGCGCGCGCATGTGAGGCTGGTACTAGGCCGGGGGACCTTGTTAGTTCTGGTGTGTGTGTGTGTGTGTGTGTGTGTGTGTGTGTGTGTGTGTGTGTGTGTGTGTGTGTGTGTGTGTGTGTGTGTGTCTTTGTGAAGTCTCCAGTCACTGCATGCATTCATCTATTGCTTCTACCACGCTCACGGCAAATGCTATGTATCACCACAGAGGTCAAACACACACACACAGACACAGACACACACACACAGGGGCAGAGGGAGAGAGAGAGAGAGAGAGAGAGAGAGAGAGAGAGAGAGAGAGAGAGAGAGAGAGAGAGAGAGAGAGAGAGAAAGAGAGAACAGAGAGAGCCATTAACACAGCAAAAATCCTTCAGGAAAACCATGGATACTTGAAAATCTAATTAGTGTGAGGCTACCGTCTCGAAGCAGGGCATATTGCTGTGTACAGTATCTGCTTTTCTATGACATATCATCATCCTATGTCTTTAACACAAAACAAGCAGGGGCTGCTCATGGCCACTGTACTAATGCTTCATCGAAAAGCAGGCACAACAGCATCTCATTGTTGGTTTGTTTTGTTCTTGATGCCAGGAATCAGCCACTGCTAAAAATAAATGTTTGCAATGGCCACACAGAATGGTCATTACATTTAGCAGACATTTATTCAAGGTGATTTTAAGTTATTTAGGTACATCATCTTGGTTACAGGCTGTCTTTGCGTACGTGCTTTGCTCGAGGGCACTTTAGGGTGAGGGTGGGTATTATACCACACAACATGCCTCCTAATAGGAACACAGTATCTCTCCAACCGTTAATCATGAAAAAACTGGCAAACAGAGCCTGCCATATATAAAGGCTATTTAGATAATGTACGTATCCTCCAGATTACAAACTTTGTGCATTTCTTCTCCATAGTCATCATAGTTACATCTCATTCCCGCAGTTCATCTTCTACACATAAGAAAGAAAAAAATGTCTCATTACAAGTCATAGCATAGTAACAAGTGACCTTGCTCTTGTACACTGACTGAACTCTAATGACTGCACCTAGGCTAAAAGATAACAGATTTGTTCTTCAAGGCGTAACCCAGTCTCATATGATGTTCTCCCAACAAGTAAAATGTTGTCAACCCAATACTAATGTCACCTTGATGTACTGCTATGCAATATGCTATAATTAACTATCTAAGATTGCAAAATCTTGCAAAAGCTCTTTGGGATGCTGAGACTCACTCTCATATTATGGTGATGGTTCATGCTGGTATGAGCTTCAACCTGTAACCGAATAATATATGTTGCCTTAGTAATGTATAATAATGATAACATTATAAGGGATATAGATTTTTAGCATGATCTAAAACAAAAAATAAAGTTTTTTGATAAAAATTTAAAATGTACACCAAAACTGACTCAAATACCTAAATAGCTGTCTTCCACATCTTTCACATCACAAACGTGCTTCATTTCCCGCAGTGCAGAAGCTCCACCTGACAAATGACCTTGCTGCTCCACAAACTCTCAATAGCTGATTTCAAGTAGCCATAGTCTGTGATACAGTACAGTCTGCTGCAGAACTACCATCTTATGTTCAGCACGTATGTAGCCTACAGCTCAAAAGTTTCATTGACAAGGAGGCAGGCACTCAATGGGGAATAAAAGATAAAGGTTATGGGCAATTTGGTTTCTTTGTTTGTCTTTCTATGAAATATGAGCACTTAGAGCAAGAATGTGGTGTTCTGTGGAATTAGGAAAGTGTGCGTGACAGTTATTTGTCCTCTGAGGAGTGACAGAGTTCAGTTCTTTATGTTGCTGTGAGAACTACTAAGAACAGCCCTCTGGGGATGCACCCGATCGGCACCCGATACTGCTCATTATATTCGTATTCGTACTCGTCAAGCACTTGTCGATACCAGGAACGATACTGCTATTACACAAAACAATGCAAAATCTTGTCACGTTCTGTGGACTTGAAAACAGCATAGAAAAAAAGTGCCACCTGATACATTTACTAACATTTAAATCTACATGGAAATTGTCAATAAAAACATCACAGGTGGAAAAAAACAAGGCCATGCATTTATTTTCATTTTTATTTTGGTGGTAAAAGGTATCGGTATCGGTACTCGTATCGGCAAGTACACACATTAATGTACTCGTACTTATCGGTTTTCAAAAAAGTGGTATCGGTGCATCCTTGACTAGAACTGCGGATAATGTGCAGCCTATGGCTTCCATTTACCGAATTTAACAAAGAAAACCACTCACATCCACCTCAAAAAAATTGGTACTGTACTAGCAAAAAATAACGTTTGCCACACTCCGCTTGTCTTATTTAATGTGTAACGTTTCGGGCAGCAGAAACTATACACATTAAATAAGAGAAACAGAGTTTGGTGCTGTGGACTTATTTTGTTGTTGCTATTATTCCATTAACCAAATTACACTGAAATACCCAAGTAGCCTGTTGTGACAGCAATTAATATCACTGATACTTGTACAGATTTTTGTATGCTGTAACATAGTTTGGTGACCAGAGTAGGCCTATGTATTGATCCAACTATGCTGCTGATTGCAACTGCCTATTCCCAAATTTGATCTCTTCATAAATATTTAGACAACTACATAATAAACTAATATTTGCTAGTGTGACAAGAGTGCATTCAATTTTGCAGCTAAAAATGTTTATTACTGGAAATTCAAAATGGTGGACATGGAAGAAGATCCATCTTTTCATGTATAAAAAGTGTAATCTTCACTGTAATAATGAATGGTGGTGGTAAGTATTGGTGAAGACGGTAACGTTTGTGAATGAGCAGCATGAATTAGAAATAAACTACTAAAAATATTAGGCTACATAGCCTACAGTACCTAAGTATGTTGTAGTTTTACTTTATACAAATGCAAACATACAAATGTTTTGGTGTTTGGGGATCTTGTAAATATAAGCTCATGTTGAGTTTCTCTTTTTTTCCCGATACATTTTAAGCTAGTTCCTTCTCAGCATTGGTCATGGTGATTGGTGATCTTGACATTATCTTTGAGTTGCTTTGTGTAGCCTACTAATCTCAAGATGACTATGATGACAAGACGATGACATGAGGAAGGCTATTTTGTTCTCTTGCAAAAATAAAAAACGCAATAACCATACAAATATATCTTCACACAAAAAGGGGAAGTGGGGGTGTCAGTGAGTACCGTCACCTCTCATTTCACAGAGCCGCACTGATTATAAAGAAAAGATTGCCACCTTGTGGTAGGCCGGTTGCACTGACAAGGCTAAGGCTGGACTGGTAATCTGGCATACAGGGCATTTTCCAGGTGAGCCAACAGTCCTCAGGCGCCGATGCTGTTGCTTATTGAGTTTTTTTCTGAGACCAGCCATCAATTTTGATGGGATGGCCCATTGGTCCACCTATGTAACATAGATAGTGGACAGAAATAATCTTTTTAGATTTTGAAGAACAGCAGGGGGTTGGCCTACGCCAAAAATGCCCGGGCTGTTTTGCGGTCCCAGTCCAGCACTGGACAAGGCTTTTTTACTGCGTAGTGTAGGCCTGGGATTCCCAAACTTTACCTTGACAAAGCTCCCCCTTCCAGTACATTCCAGCCAAGGCCCCTCTGACATAAGCCGTGCGCCTGTTCACCCAGTGATGAAGTTGGTGCATTCCTAAACCCATTCAAGTACTACAGAAAGCATAATACATAAACATTTTAAAGAGGAAAATGATTCCATTGGGATCAGGGGTGTAGTGGGCGCGGTATGCGGGGGTATGCAGTCCACCCACTTCTCCTGAAGTGAGATTTACAAAAAATCTTCTGCCCATGTTTGAATACAAAAAGGAGTGATCACATAGCAGTATTGCAGGTGATTGACCAAACAGATGAAAACAGAGAAACAATGACGGTAGATTAAGGACAGTTAGCAGGTTTGGCATGATAAGTTGCCTAATTATTTGATGACGTTAAAAATCGCGTACCCCCACTTTAAAAATCCCCACTACACCGCTGACTGGGATTGTTAAGCCTATTTTTGGTTTATTTTGGCTACTTGAGTAATTCAATTTACTAAATTGTTCTTTTTTTCCCGCTATGTTTTCCCTGCCAACCTGCTGCGGCCCCCCTGGCATCCCCTCACGCCGCCCCCCCCCCAGGGATCCCCACACGGCCCCCACCTTTGAAAACCACTGGTGTAGGCAAAGATTTTCTGCATGGTGAACCAAGATGAGGCGCAGCATGTGTCACCTATGGAATGCGGTGGGATGAACTCCGGCCTCCTAAAGGGGCTTGACTTTTCCACTTCACTCCATTCATTATCCTAGTCTCCTATAGTCTGCTTAAGGGGCGTGGCAGCTTAGAGCGGTGGTTGCCTTTTTTTGGCCCAGGACCCCATGCTGACATCCTCAATTTCTGGGGGCCCCACAATCCTGTTAATGACTGCACTGACGTTTATGAGGCATTTGCCAATGTATAAGATTGTATCTACAATTGTATATCAGAACATTATGTAGTTATTGTTATATACATTTTCTAAAACATTTATCAACTTTCTTTTTTTCACACCTAGACATTTCAGGCGACCCCATTTGAATTTCAGGCAACCCCACATGGGGTCCCGACCCAAGTGTAGAAAAATACTGCCTTTTAGCCTTGCATCATATTGATTTCCGATTTGAAACACCTCATGAAACGTCTCCTCTTTATAGTGTAGTCATATTAACCAGTAGATCCCACTGCTGCAAAAAATCTGAATAGTGTATTATATCAATGACAACTGCTCAACTGTGTCAAGTCATCTTCCTCATACACTTGAGACATGAAGGAATAAAGTGAGACGATGCAGTACAAGTTACTAATTTATTAGTATCAGTATAAAAGTTAACAAAGATAAAATGAAGGCTCCCTTTCCGATCTATGTATTAATGTAAAAGTTTTCGAAGACAAATAAAAGCTCTCTCTCTCTCATGCATTAGTGTAAAAGTTAACAAAATAAAAGAGAAATGAGAGACAAATAAAAGGCAAAAGATGGAGTCTCCTTCCCCACTCTGTCCGTCTAGGTGCCATCAGTAGGGCTCTGTGTCCTCAGTTTCCATGCCAGTGTGTTTATGTTTGACAAACTATCATCATGCACATTGGAACCCTTTAGGCACCAAGGTGTTTTTTCATGAAATGATTTTGACATCTTCAAAGATTTTAAATGGCTATAACTTTAAAGGTATAAGAGGTAGAGTGTGTCTGTAGCCTACTGACACAATAACACAACAGATGTATAATGTTCATCATGTCTAACTGTTTCAGTAACACTTGAGTTTTTCTTTTACTTAAGACATGTCAGGTAAAAGATAAAAAAAACGTACAAGTCTGAGGTAAAAGAAAAACTTCAGTGTTACAATTGAAATAACACAAGATGAGATGATCATTTCCTTGTGTGGGCATATGCAAAAAACTTGACAGTGTGTCAAAGAAAGCTAGTTGATAAATGTAGGCGCTTTGATTTGAAATATGGTTGAATTTACAACGCATCATCATCAGAAATGTTCCTCCAAGTCATGGAGCGTTTCATAAACACAATATAAGGAAATAGTAAATACTAACTCAACAGTGTAAATGACTTCTAATAAATCGAAAGAGAACACTACAAATGCATGAAAAAATGGGTAACACCTAACTTCATATCAGTGTCATACATATGACATGACAGTGTTATAACAGTGTTGTAACACAGTCATGTAAGTGCCATAAACATTGTGTCACTATCATAAACATTTCATGACTGTTGTCATCATCGGTTATTGTAAAGACAGCCCAAACAATGTCAACTTTAAAGCATTTATGACGTCGACATAATGACTGTCATGACACTTTTTGACACTGTTATGTCATGCATATGACGCCGGCGTCAAGTAAAGTGTTACAAAAAACAAAGCTCAAACGGGGAAAGCACCACACTGTTACGGTAGAGGTACGTCTTTGATTTGGTTGCAAGGTCATTTACCGGTCTTCCCTCGTCTCTCTACCACTGCTTTCCTGTCACCATCTTCACTGACCTGTGTCAAATTAAGGCATAAAAGCCCTAAATAAAATCTTGTTTTTTTTAAAAGCAGGTCTTTTGCTGTAGAGCTAACGAATCCCTATGCATCCAGGTGACACTTCTTGTAGTGTATCAGGGTGTGGTACTTCTCATAGCAAGGCACGACACAGAGACCCACCCCACACTGCTGACACCTGAACGTGGTCTGACGCCGACCTTTGGGGCGGCTCCGGTCAGAGCAGACGACACAGTCCGGGTGATCCTCAGTCTTGTAGATGAAGTGGCGCTCGGTGAGTCTCTGCGGCAGGGGACCCATCGAGGCCGCCTTCCGCCCTGTTTTTTTGCCCTCTTTCCTGGAGAAGCCATCCAGCAGAGCGGTGATGACCTCCTGCACAAACACTTTCAATGGCTTGTGAGGAGCAGGCGTGACGCGGCAGTAAATGATGTGCGCGTTCACCATGCTCACGCTCAGAATGGCGTTGAAGATTCTGTTGTACCACTTCTTCGACCTGTGGGGGAAGAGGTAGGTCTTCATCCTCTGGTCTGCCCTGTCGACGCCCCCCATGTAGGAGTTGTAATCGGCGACACACAGCGGCCTGTTTATCTCCCTGTTATCGCTGGTACTATCGGTGTATTTGCTAGCCTTCATGAGCTTTTTGTCGCACGCGTTGCTGTGGATGGTAGAGATCATGGCGACGCGCTTGGTATCCTGCCACGCACAAGCTAATATTTTGCCCTTCCTCATGAAGACGGGGTCATCTCCCTTGGCCAAGAGCAGGTGTTGTCCAGTCAATCCCTTCGGCATCCCCTTCCTATTACATCTAACAGTTCCACACAGACCTGTATCTTTGCTCGCCAGCTCTTCCGCTATGGCTGGTGAGGTGTAAAAATTATCCATGTACACCTCATGCCCTTTCCCTGTGTACGGGGCCATCAGCTCTCGGACAATAAGGTGCGTGGCACCAAATTCAGCGTTGGCAGCCTCAGGACGTTTTCGTCCGGTGTATATGGACCACTGAAGCACATAACCTGACTTGGCCTCACTCAGAACAAACACCTTGTAGCCGTATTTGTCTGGTTTCCTGGGGTTGTACATTTTCAGGACCGACTTCCCTTTGAAGGCGATGGTCATTTCGTCCAGGGACAGCTGCTTGGATGGACCGTACACTTCTGCGAAACGGGGAACGATCAGATCGATGATTGGCCGCAATTTGAATAGCCTGTCGTGGCCTGGCTGACCCACACCGACATACTCCTCGTTGTTGGCAAAGTGGAGGAAAGACAAGATCATCTGAAACCTGTTCCTGGACATCACCTTCCCGAATCCAGGCGTTGCCGTCGGCCAGTATTCGGCCCAATAATCCTCCAACGATGATTTCTCTACCAAGCCCATGGTCAGATGCAGAGACAAGAAGGCCTTCATTTCGCTAGTGGTCACATCGCACCATTCGTGGAATCTGGAGTTCGTCTTGAGTCGATGGGAGCCCAAATACTGATGGGCGTAGCGATTTGTCTCGGTCACGAGTATATTCCAGAACTCGTCACCGAGAAAGAGCGACAGGAAATCCAGAGGTGAGCTGTCACTGGATAGTTTTGTTTCACCCCGATATCCAATTGGCCGATCAAAGGGCCTGATCCAATTTTGAGACGGCTCTTCATTGGTTAAGTATTCAAAGCCGGCATTAGCCTCCTCGTCTTGCCAAGATAGACTACGCTTTAATGGACTCTGTTTAAACGGACTACGCTTAGATGGACTGCACTTAAATGGACTGCGCTTGAATGGACTGCGCTTAAATGGACTACTACGCTTAGATGGACTGCGCTTGTATGGACTATGCTTATTGGCTCTTTGGCCTTGCAGCACATCCCATGGACCATCTTCACTGGGCGGCAAACCATCCAAAGTTTGGGATTTTGGTTGTGAGGCTAAACTCTCACTTTCTGCAGGTTCTCCACCATTGCAAGTCAGGGACTCATCTCTAGCAGGGTCATAGAGTGGATCGTTAACATCATCATCGTCGTCTGAGGGCAGATACTCCCCCTCAGAATCAGGGTCGGCAAATATAAGACCCAACTCCTCCAGGAATTTAATCTTGTTTATAGATGCCATTAGACGTTGATGGTGATACAAAAATAAGGTGATGTTGACAGATATTGTTCTGATGGAATGGGTCACACGTACACTTACTCCGCTATTGCTCACACTGATTCAGTTACATTAGGTGTAGGTTGAGTCAACAGTGGCGTCTAGAGGGTTAATTCTTGGGCCAACCTCTCCTCAGACGCACAATGGTGGTTAGATACTCTGCTGAAGATTCTGTAAAACAAACATAAAGACATAATGAACACACACGTGTACCCCTGCGAGCACACCAGAGGCCACCTAAGCTACGAGTCGCTAAGACTCGGTGTGGACTGTGTTCAACACGAGCGATGGAAGCGACAGAGTATGCAAGCAGAATGTTAGCACACCGACATTCCAATTGTCTGCTGTGGCTGTCGCCGAGCCGAGTCGTGCTAGTAGCTGTCGCATGTCGGCAAAGCTAATTAGCATAATATCCTCTGAAGTTAAACTAAAAACTGTCACTCAAATCGCATCTGGTCTCCCAAATCGCTTTTGTCTCTTCTGTCAACAGCGACGCCATACAAAGTCAAGTACTTCCAACGCCGGTGTTGCTGTAGTCGTGTGTGGTGTATTTGTGCCATAACACTGATTCACGTAAATGTCAGGCATCTCTATGATAATACATATAGACAGGTCATCAGCTGGGAAAATTAGGCCTTTCGTCCTACCGCACTTTTCTCTGTGGATTACTGACCAGAAGCCCTATTGGAAGAAATTAAAACATGGGGCCACGTCAATTTTTGCTCAGAATTCAATATGGCCGCCATTTTCCAAAATGACTTGTTTTCATGCATTATTACATTGTACTATAAGGTGATATTCATGAACGATGAACTACTTTCAGCACTATTCTGTCCTAATTCCTTACATACATATATACAAAGGTTGACTAAACTAACAGAAATTAAAATAAAGTTGGCCACCTTGCAATTTCCAAAGGAAAGTGCTGAAAATAATGATTGAAATGCAAATACAGAGTGGCTACGAAAATTAGGCCTATTGTCCTGTCAGTGTATTACAGACCAGAAGGCCTATTGAAAAAGATTCACCAGCTGGTTGCCATCTCAAATGTACTCCAAAATTCAAAATGTTCTCTGTTTTTCAGAATGGCAGCCTTTCATACATTTTTCTCAATACTATAAGACCATAATTATCAATAAAGAGAACCTATTTTCAGTGAAATCTCCTATCTACAGACGTGAGTACAAAGGTTGGCAACAGAAAGATGTAAATTTCCTATAGACAATATCCTAAGGATTGTTGTCGGAAAATGATTGAATTACACATACACAGTTGACTGCTGAAAAAAGGCTATTGATCTGCCAAACTTTTCACATTAGATTTCTGACCAAAAGTTTTTCAGGCCTACATTTTTCTGCATAAAGCAAGGGTGAGTGTGCGTGCGTGTGTGCGCGCGCATATCCCCCGCTCATCTTTCCCCTGCTCTACAGTGTCTTACCCCCACACACTATTCTGCCTCCTCCACCCCCTCACTCATCACCCCCCCCCCCCACACACACACTATTCTGCCCTCCAACCCCCTCACTCATCCTTCCCATGCTACTCTGCCCCTCCACCCCTCACTCACCCCCCACTAGCAAGTCTTTGTGATGTATCAAGAGCCACAGTATCCAAGGTGATGTCTGCATACCACCAAGAAGGATGAACCACATCCAACAGGATTAACTGTGGATGCAAGAGGAACTAAATGACACTAAAATGACAGGTGTCTCAGTTATTTTGTCCACCCCATGTATATTCATGCCTTTTTCTAGAAAACCTTTATACTCACGTCTGTAAGGAACTAGGACAATTTAACTGAAAAATAGGTCATCTTTATTGGTAATTATGGCCTTACAGTATTGAGAAAAATGTGTGAAAGTCTGCCATTCTGAAAAACAGTGAACATTTTGAATTTTGGAGCACATAGATGGCCCCAAGTTTTCATATTTTCCAATAGGCCTTCTGGTCTGTTATCCACTGACAGGACAATAGGCCTAATTTTCGCAGCCATAGACTCTGTATGTGCATTTCAATCATTATTTTCAGCACTTTCCTTTGGATATTGTAAGGTGGCCAACTTTATTTTCATTTCTGTTAGTTTAGTCAACCTTTGTAAACATGTATGTAAGGAATTAGGACAGAATAGTGCTGAAAGTAGTTCATCGTTCATGAATATCACCTTATAGTACAATGTAATAATGCATGACAACAAGTCATTTTGGAAAATGGCGGCCATATTGAATTCTGAGCAAAAATTGACGTGGCACCATGTTTTAATTTCTTCCAATAGGGCTTCTGGTCAGTAATCCACAGAGAAAAGTGCGGTAGGACTAAAGGCCTAATTTTCCCAGCTGATGACCTGTCTAATATATCCTTCATGTTAAAATAACATTTCAAAATTCCAACGCTCTAATATCAACTAATATGTTTCAACAACACTGTTGCAGCTTTGCACCATCCAGGGATCAAACCCGACTGTTATAGAATGAATAATGGTCTTGCTGTACCAGAGGCAGAGGCGTATAAAGTAAAAGTAGAAGTACTCTTACAGTGAGTGTATCGACTTATTACAGTGAAATAACTGTAAAAACTCTGCAAGATCATGAACTAATGTTGTAATTACACCAGTAACAGTACTTCTACTTCTACTTATACACCGCTCTGACCAGAGGTGCTTCATCTTAGGACGTTTTCATGCAATGCCAGACTGCTTAGATTCAATACATTCAAAGCAGGTAGGCCTATAACTTACAAACAATGGCATAAACATAAACATGTGTTTAAAAAAAAAAAAAAACAGGTAGTTGTTTTTACCTGCTTTGCTTTAAAACGAATACGTTTGACATCATTATAAAAAGGATGAATTGATTGTAATATTTAACTCACCTCTTCCCATGAATAAGGGCTATGCATGTGGGACAACAATAATGTTGGCTGTCTTTCCTCTGTTCTGCATACACATCCAATGGTGTGACAGCTCAGATCTCCTCTTCACCCAGATCAAATTAGGATCTTCAAACTCTGTTTATGGCTTTGATCTACAAAACACAACCAACATGACAAAGAATAACAAACAAATGTCAATTATGTTGAAGTCAGATTGCCCTTGGTTATGTTCTCATTTCACACTTTTGAACAGCGGAAATGAATGAATTAATGAATGAATGAATGAATGAATGAATGAATGAATGAATTAATGGACAAAACTTTGAGAATAAATACAGCAAACACAGAAAGAAGACAGATAAAGAGGAAACTCTTTTTCAAACCGAGTTGGGGACATTATGCTCACATGGCTTTAAAAAATATCAAACCTTCAAATGTGAAGAAAACATACAGTGGCGAATGACTGTTTTGGCATCTGGAGACCTTTTCACCCTGGAAAACAAAGCAATGTGTTGTTTTGCAGAATCAATACCACACCTTCAATAATATAGTGTAAACCGTAGCCTATTGGTATACAGTATTACAGTGCAAGAGCTTGGATGGCAATAATGCATACAAAATATAATACTGCAATAGTGCAGAAATAAGCTGTTTTTCCTGTCATAATAGTATAGTACACCTTGGTAGAATAGAGAATGACATTAATTTCCAGAGGGAAATGAGCAATGTGCAATATAAAATCCACTAATGCACAATACACAATTCACAGATGAATCCACTCATGTCAAATTTATTTCACATACAGATAGCCAAGGCCTACATTAGCCTAATAGTCTGGGCCTGTCCCTACCTTCTGCATAGGCCACTGGACATTGCACTTGCACACATTGCACAAGTCCAGAACTCATTAAAACACACAGCATACAAGACCCTGTGAACAAAAAAATTGCTGTGTTGGTGGGACTATGTGGTTGCTAGTTGGAGTGATTATTTTCAATCACTTCCCCTAAGTGTAGCTGCGTTGAGAGTACGGAAAACAAAGTACATAGACAGCACATGCTCACCCCAGGACTTGAACTGAATTCTATAGGAAGCTAATCAGCCTGTTTGGTTTGGAAGCAAGCAAAACTTTGAAGACCTAGACCTATGGCAAAGGATGGCATAGGAAAACTAAATTAGGTGACCAAGAAGCGACGTGTTTAAACAAACGAGGATGTTAATAGATAGACTAGTGCAAATTAACCCAATGAATTTAGCCTGTGCAGAAAGTCCGGATGAAGAACATTCCAAAGCCGTGCAGGTGAGTTGTCCACTACCAGTCCATGCAGCGATGCATGAGCAAAATGACAGTAAGATACAGGGGAAACGTTCGGTTTTATCTACCTGCTTTCGCCTGATGTCTGCACGTTCAAGTGAATCAAATCTTGACGATGGTTGCAGGTCATCTAAAAAAGAAGCATGCTTTTATTGAAAAAAATATGGAGCGTGTCTTTGGTGGGCGTGTCTCTAGACAGGCTTCTTTAGCGGGAATGCTCGAGTGCGTCCCAATATGTGACCTTGCCTCCTCCACTTGCCTCCACTTGCTTCTCGTCATGATGACATTACTGACAACAGCATTATATTTCAATATCTTGCAAAAGCTCAATTGTAAAGTCTTTTTCTCATTTGCAATTGGGATGGTGAATGAAAAACAGTCCCTCAAAAGTTGTTGTGGCGAGGCTGACAGCTGGGAAACTTTATAGTTTTCTCCACGGAGGAGGGGCCAGGAGGCGGGACGAGGAGACAAGCACAAGTGGAGGAGGCAAGGACACATATTGGGATGCACCCCTCGAGTGGGCTGTGCTGTGGTGGGCGCGCGCTGTTCAGCTTCCTTCTATTCAAAGCAAATGTATGATTGTTTGCAGCAAGGTTGGATGTTTTGGTGTGGTTTGTTATAACTGTACTTCTAATGCAATTAATGCACAAGAGAAAATGACCCATGATAAGGTTGGTTGTCGCATCATGCATTGCAATGTTATTGTCCAGACTGGTGACCTCAAGTGTAATGTAACAAAATCGCCTCAGGGTGGCAGCATCTTCCTTCTTTTTTCAGACCTTTGACAGCGGACCTGTCGTTTCTATGACAACATACTGGAAAAAGTTAAACAAACCTAGATACTTCTCATCATGGCGTTGTCAAGTTTCTAATGTTTGGACCTGAACTTCTTATGATAACAAATTGATTCACTCTTTGCCAGAGAATGGATTTGAGCAAGGGATTAATGGTAGGCCCCTATCGTTGACATGTGTTTCTTGGGCTGTCAAATTATTCAATTAGCCTCTTGTCAACAGAATGATCAGCATGCTATTCTTAATAGCTTTGTTTTGTATTTCACCGGTTCAGAAGATGGGAAATATTATGTCATTAACGGCATTAACAAAGAGCAAAACTTCACAACTTAAGACTCATGAAGGAATGTGTGACTGTGAATGTGTGTCTGTGTTTATATTTTCAGGTGTCTGGTCCACTGAAGGCTCAAATCTTAATGTGGTAAGCAGCTGTGCCCATAGGCCTAAATAGGCTACAACCAATGTGATGATAACCAATGTCATGAGTAGGCTACAGTATTGCATAATCTTTCTCCCCACCTTAAATTTAAGGGCGGACGCAACTTACAAGGATATGGAAGAAATCAACAAGGCCACTTCCACAGAGGACCTAGAAAAGTTAAGACAGAATGTATGACTAAGGTTAAAAACCTAACATCTGTTGAGAGACAGACATCCTTGTAATGTCTTCATTATTGTCTCGTAGGGTTCTGAGTTCAGTGCTGGGAATCACCACTCCAGATGACCCCAAACAACGTGTACTGCTGGAGATGTATGTGAATGCAGTGCTGTTCTCCAGATCGAAGAAGTTCAACAGAGAACAGACGTCTACTATGCTGTCTATATTTAAACGAGTGCATAAAGCCAATACAGGTCCATTATATTATGTTCAAAGATGCAATGAATTCTGATGATGTGCTATTGACAGTACATACACAGTAAAAAAAATGCAGTGTTAATTCAACACTTAAAATGTACACTGGGGCAAGATACAACCTACAATAGTGTTTCTCAACATTAGGGAGCATTGGGGAGCCCTAGAGGGGCGTTGAGAAAGATATAGCTGAGAGGGAGCGTTGATTAGTTGTCATTGGGGGGTAGGCTATTAGTCTGTTTTATTGTTTAATACTAAGGGGGGCGCTGGCAGGTTTATGATGAGGTAAATGGGGCGTTGGGAGGTTTATGATGAGGCCCAGGGGGCATTAGTTCAAAAAAGGGTGAGAATCACTCCTCTAGAAGATGTTAAATCAACTTTTTCAGAGGTGGCCAAAGAAGTTTCCTTCCAGCACAAGTAACTTCACTGAGTAACTTAAATGGCCTCCAGTTACTAGAGCAATGTACCTGATTCTGCGCTGTTTGGATCAAATCTTGGGGTTTTCTTTTTAGGTTTTTTTCAGTAACGACAACGCCTAGCCACCTCATTAGGTACAATTGAATAGCTGGTGTAACCACCATGTAATATCATGAGCTAGTGTTGTACTTACACCATATAATTACTTCCACTTTTACTTGTACCACCTCTGGCATTTTTACTGTGTATTATGTATAGCTTAACATACCATACATTGCATCTCTCTATTCTTAATTTCCTTGGTGATCAGTAAATATCTCCACTTTACTATAGTAATCTCCGCTGTTCAATTTGCAGACACTCCCCTCAATAATGCAGACGAGTGTTTCAACTATTGCAGTGAACTTCTACTCTGCCATTCTGTGCGGGTGTGTAAGTCAACATTCCAACAATGTACTTACATATTGCACACTGCTTTTATCGGATTGACCTCCTGTGTATCGTTACATCTAGTTATTATTTATTCCATTCTCTCTCTCTCTCTCTCTCTCTGTCTGTCGTGAAAATCTCTTTCTACAGAGACCACCTTTCAGCATTGGCCTTTACAGTCTGAGTCAGATGACGGATATACTGACGTACTTTACAAACACTTACATGAGACACTATGCACTGTACAAGTACATCTTTACCCCACAGGTAGTCAATAACAATATCTCTCGTGTGGTGTGCCTTTGTGTTTTGGGAAATACTGTGATCTGTCATTTGATGTTTTGATCTCTATCTCTCTGTGTCTCTGCCTCTAGTCTCTCTCTGTCGTCTCTTTTCTCTCTCTCTCTCTCTCTCTCTCTCAAGATTCAAAGGGTGCCTTGTTAGCACAATTGTTTAGGTTACAGTGTTGGCAAAGCATGCAAATACAAGTAACAAAACAAAACAAAGTAGGCCAGTGTATGCGCACATGTGAATGTAGGTAGGTGTGTGTGCACATGTGAACGCGTCTGTGTTGGTGTTATAATCATGAGTATGGATATACAGTACACCAGAGGTGGAAAGAGTACAGAAAATGTGTACTCAAGTAAAAGTATCTTTACTTTGCCTAAATTCTACTCAAGTACAAGTAAAAGTACCTATCTAAAAATCTACTCAAGTAAAAGTAAAAAGTACTTCACTTAAAATGTAATTTGAGTAAAAAGTACTTAGTTACTTTTAATTAGCTTTCCTCTTGAGAATGTCATGTTTATTTTTCTTGAATATCGTCCTCCATAACCTCTATCTCTTGCTTGGCACCAGCCATCATCCAATACATTGATACAAGATAGTAAAATAGTGGAAATGCTGTGTGCCATCCTGCACAATCTTTCATTTCTGGCGGATTGTGGCATTATTGTGCATGGCATTTTGTCTCTCAGTCAATTTTTTTTACTCAGTACTCAGGCCAGGTTCCAGTGTAATTGAGTAAAGTACTTGGGTCAAAATGTACTCAGGTACAAGTAAAAGTATTCATTTAAAAAAATTACTTAAAAAGTACAAAGTATTCATAAAAGCTACTAAAGTACAATATTGAGTAAAAGTAAAAAGTTACTTTTCCACCCCTGCAGTACACTTACTATTTCTCCCTCTCTCGCTCTCCCAGATGTTTTTAGACCTTTCATTCACCTACACTGGAACACAAGGGAACCTCGACCCTGAAGAAACAGAAACTCCAGGTACGTACGTATGAGACTCTCAAAAATGGTAAGTTACTGTTCCATTGCCTAGCTTATAAACTATGTACTCTTCCCATAATGTGGAGGTGTAACAACATGAATCATTATGAATTATTGCAATGTGTTGATATCCCCAATTTCTGCTGTTCATTAGTCCAACACATTAAAAAGAAACCCGCAGTGTTAATTCAACATTGAGCCGATTTAACATCTTCTAGATTTAATTTATTGCCCGAGTATTATTGAAGTGTTGAATTAATACTGCTAATTTTACTCTGCGTACATAATTAAAACAAGGGTAATGCCTTTAAAAAACTGAGTGTGGTGCTTGGTTTCAGAGAGTCTGGAAGAGTCCGAGCATGTCACAGATGGTGATGACAAGGAAGAGGAGTTCAGTGACACAGCCAGCCAGCAGAAGGACCTCAGCACAGAATCTCCAGAGGAGGCAGCAGGTGACTCATTTGGTGTTAATGAGCAGGGCAAAATGTTTCATTAGTTACCTTCTACTACCACGTATTCCAAATGACCTTGTTAAACCTGTTCACTTCAACCAGGTGATAATTTAACCAGCCAATCACCTAGCTGAATTTGACTGGTATAAAGCTAAGTCATTTGGAAAACGGCACTGGATTATAGCTAATGGATCCATTTTGCCCATCACTGTTAATGAGAACTGAATAGGAGAGGGTGTAGAATAGAAAAGGTAAAAATCTGGTGCCACGCAGATGTCTTCTTGTCATTTCTATTAATTTTTTTAACAGTGCAGACTAGGGGTGCACCGATACCACTTTTTTGAAAACCGATACAAGTATGAGTACATTAATGTGTGTACTTGCCGATACCGAGTACCGATACCGATACCTTTTACCACCAAAATACAATAAAAATAAATGCATGGCCTTGTTTTTTTCCACCTGTGATATTTTTATTGTCCATTTCCATGTAGATTTAAATGTTAGTAAATGTAAGAGGTGACACTTTTTTCCATGCTGCTTTCAAGTCCACAGAACGTTACAAGATTTTGCATTTTTTCGTGTAATAGCAGCATCATTCCTGGTATCGGCAAGTGCTTGACGAGTACGAGTACGAGTACAATGAGCAGTATCGGGAGCCGATACCGATACCAGTATCGGTATCGGTGCATCCCTAGTTTCTATGACAACCATCTTCATCAGAGTTCAGGATTCTGATGACAACAGTCTTCATCCGAATCAGTCGTTGAAACATTAATCTGCACTGTGAAAAATAAGTAAGAAATAACACAAAGACATCAGTGTGGCACTAGATTTTTTCCCTTTTTTATTCTATAATTGGTCCTGCTCGTGTTGCACCACAATGTCAACCTCAGAAATGTGGAGTGCGTTTTTTCTTTGCTCTAGAAGAGAGTGCATTTTGTTTCTAGTTCTGTATTTGATAAGGTTGGGATGTTTGTGATACATCTACTGTCTCTCTGTCTTGTCAGCTGTTTTTAATACTGTATGTTTTGGGAGACAACATACACTTCCCCTAGGGTGAAAAATACATGTGCTAAAGAACAAAAATGATTAATAAGGTGGAGACAGTAATGGAGTTTCTTCCAGAATCCATGTGCAGCCATGCCTCTTTGGGAGACTAAGGATGCATTCCAATATGCGGTCTCTCGTCCTCCACTTGTGCTTGCGGCCTTGCCTCACCTCGTCTCGCCCCGCCTCCGTGGAGAAAATAACGTTTCCCCGCTGTCTGCCTAGCCACAACTTTTGGGGGACTGTTTTTCATTCACCATCTCGATTGAAATGAGAAAATGGCATTAGAATAGTGATTTTGCAAGATATTTAATTAATGTCATGTGTTGTCAATCATCATGAGGTCACAAGCAGGGCAGAGAGCAAGGGAGGACGGAAGTACACATATTGGCCTTCCAATTTGCATTCCAATATGCGGCCTCCCGTCCTCCACTTGTGCTTGCGGCCTCACCCCGCCTCCTGGCCCCCCGCTGTCAGCCTAGCCAAAACAATTTTTGAGGGGCTATTCTTCATTCACCATCCAGTTTGCAAATGAGAAAATGACTTTACAATTGATCTTTTGGGAGATTTTGAAATATAATGCCGTCAGTGATGTCATCATGACGTATTACTTCCTGGTATGAGGCCACAAGCACAAGTGGAGGATGCAAGGTCGCATATTGGAACTAGACCATGACACGGGAGTGGATTTTCACTCTTGTGACGTCCCATCCCAGTCAGAGAAAAAAAATCCCATCCCGTCCCAGCCCGGACTGGAGTAAAAGAAACAAATCCCGTCCCGTCCACTCCTGAAAAGAATGTTTCCCAATTCTGCCCACTCCCTCTCAAAATCAATCCCACACCCGTTTCGTCAAAAATCAAGGCTTTTTTTTAATGAAAAAATAAGCGACCAATCCCGCTCCTATTCATCTTTATTCCCGCTCCTGCCCACTCCCGTTCATCTTTACCCACGGGACTTCCCGAAAAATGTCATCCTCTAATTGGAACGCACCCAGGGATGTATGGAGTTCAATAGAAATTGAATTTGTTGCTTTATATTACTAACCATATTAAAAATCTTTGTGCTAAATACTGCATCTTGTCTCTTGTGAAAGTCTCGGCAAAGAAGGCGGGTCTCCAGATCCTGGTGCAGCAGGAAGTGAGGCGGGAGGTGCAGCGTGTGAGCGGCCAATTGGAGAAGCGCCTGCAGGAGAGCACCAATCAGCTCAACTCCATGCTCAGCACGCTGGAGACCAACCAAACCCCCAAGAAGAAGTGACCTGCCTGCACTTGTGATCAGGATAATGCTTGTAATTCAAACCCCAAAATAGAGATTTATTTCCATAGCTCTGGTTTGATTGTGACTCATTATTGTACAGGTGTGGTCTGCAATTTTTCTGGAGCATTTTTTTTTAAACCAAACTGATTAAAATCCTCTTCGAATCTGCATTCCAACCAATAAATTAGAAGGTTTGTCACAAAATCGTACAAAAACACAAGCCAATCTTATTGAACTGGTCAATCAAAATTGTTGGATCCTGACATGTCCATCAGAGTGTGACAAAATACACTGTGATTTCCAAAATACACTGCACTTACCAACTTGTTTTCAAAACATTACATTTAGCAGACCACCTACAAAACTGGACAAGTGGGTTTAGTACGTTAGCATTTATTGTTCTTGCCTTGTACAGTACAATGTTAAGTTTTGAACAGTTTTCTAATTGACAAACTGGGATAAAACATTCCTCTAAAAAGACATATTCGACCCTAAATGACAATTCATTTCGAATGCTGATCATTTAAATGTAAGGGAACTTGCATTCCATTCGGTTAAACACTTCCAATTAACAATATAAAACACCTTAGACCTCTTAACTGGCCACAAAGCCAATTTTTCACTGTTACCAAGTGGAATGTGCTGCTATACACACTGTAGAGAACTCAATATGTTAATACATTCCAGCAGTGGATACAATTAAATAATCAAAAACAAACAAAAACTAAGATCTTTCAAGTCTGTCTGCTCAATTGTATCAGTTGTTACTATTTGCAATTAGTATGTGTGCTTAAGGTAGACTGAGAACTATGCACACGGTCTGCAGCTCCCATGTTGAACAAAAATAAGTGAATTTTGCCTCTGCATTGTGCACACCAAACAGTAAAATGCTCATACACACACACCTTTAAAGATCTGTAAGAAATACATTATTGTGCATTGATGCTTTGTGCTGAGCAGCCTTGCAGGAATCATTTCAGAGGTAGGCAGCAGTGTGCTATGCCCAAGTGAGTCTGAGCTAGTCCTTTTTACAACAATACTTTAAGTTTTCTTTCGTTTCAGACATACATACGTTTTGCTGTTCTTTTACCTGACATGTTTCGGATTTTAAAGCATGTCACACATAAACATCCATATGACCCCTTCATGAGACGGAAGTTTCACCGTCGAAACATGTCAGGTAAAAGTAAAAAGTCTTACTACATATCTGAAACAAAACAAAAACTTTAAGAATTGATTTCACATACATAATGAACGTCATACATCTAGTCCTTTACAGCCTACAACATCCTTAATTTCTCTTAAGGATTAATAAATGATACCTAACCATCTGATGTATCACTGTATCAGTAGGACACCTGTTAAGAAGTTAATCCCATTAATCGGCTAGTTGTTCAACCAATGGGGTTACTAAAAGACATTTTGACATTAATTATCTAACTGGTATGCTCTTCCTACAGCATGTAACGTACGTTCTAACAATATGTATTTAAAACATTTGTAATAGACTAAAATATAACAATGGTTGGATAGTTAATGTTTTTTTTTTACATCATGGACCCAGTTCCGTTTTGTTCTTGCTCAACACCAGGAATGAAAAGAAAAATGTTCCAGCCTTGGAAAGAAAATGGGAATGAGCCTAGTTGTAAACTTCTAAAAGTTGTAGAGCAATAACAAACAAACAAACAAAAAAATAATCAAAGAACAACTAAAATGTAATGTAATGTAAAATTAAATTAAAAAGGAATCATTTCTGAACATCAGGAATGACTGGACTGGATCAGTAAGGTTCATCATTGTTTCCAACATGGTTCTTAAGTTAGGAATCCTAACGGTTACAAGCCATGATGTCTGTTGGATGTCTGTTTACTTTACCTACAGTACTGACATAGACCCTCAAGTTCAAGTTTGTATGACACAACAGGACAGAAGCTGGCCACCCTAAGCCCTGAAAGACATAGTGCATACGGTTCCTCTGAAATTAGGCTTTTTTTTGTTGTTTGCTTGGTAAAGATATCATTTCACAGTGTCTTAATCCTTGCATATGATAATTTATCCCTTTATTTCCACTACTCGAATTCTCAGGTAGGACATAATGCTCTGAAATCATACTTCTGTGGTGGGAATGTGCCCATGATGTCACCTGTACATTTTCTGGAATGGTATTCAGGGCTGGCACAAGCATTCAGGGATTGACATTAACTTTTACACCCACCGTCCACTGTGGCTTGTCTTTTTCCGAGTCACTAGCCATTCAGGTATTTCACTATCCATTGATTTTATATTGTTTTCTTTTTCTTTATCATGATGGTGTACGCCTAACCTCAAAAGATGAGGTACTAAAGCAAGATGCGTGCATAGCTTTCTACATGGAAGTGTATCAAGCAAATAGAAACTTATACCAAGGAATAAGCTGACAGCCAAAGTGGTTAGTGACACTGAAAGTATTACTAGCCACAGCCAAGTTTTACCAGCATTTGGCCGGTTCGCAGGTGCCAGTGTCAAGCCCTGCAAGCATTAAAGTAAGGTTAGGCTTGTGGATTATATTGCCATCACTAGCTCAGTAAAAGAACAGCCCACCATTTTAGGAAATATGCTAATTTTACACCTCCCTTCTATCCCAACTGGCCCTGTTTAGTTCAATGATACACGCCAAGAAGTAACATCACCAGACTCAGAGAGCGGATGGAAGAACAGGACGAAGGGGAAACTAAATTACTTCATTGGAGAGGAGAAAAATGAAAATATTTTCAAATGTGTTGGACTGTTCCTTTGACAAGGCTGACCGGTTGATGGAAAACAGTGTTTCTAGGTCATCAATGTTAATTTCCCACTTTGTTCCCAGTTTGATCATAGACATACAGTATCTACGTATATCTATAGATCCGTAATAGGTCTATGATGTCAGAGCAAGATGGCCACCATAGGAATTCGATGCACTCTTTTCTTCGTTGGTAAATAAAGTGCAGGGTGCAATGAAAACATCACAAGAGCTCTCACAGGCCGGCAGGGTGGCTGGCTACTCCTGAATCAATTGACCAACCAATCAACTCCACACGACATGTTAAGACCACTTGATGATAAACAAGTAATACAAATAAAACAAAACAGTGACCTGAAGATGACATTAAAATAATAAAATGACAATGCAAATTCAATACAGTGTTGCGCGTGAGGATGGGAGGGAGGTGGTGTAGGGAGGTGGCAGGGTGTTTTTTGCTGGAAGAGGCATCAGCCCCAGGTTCAGAAGCTGCAGAACCTTGGCACGTATTCAGTCTACTACATACACATGTGGTGTCACAAAGTAGATCACCCTGTACTAGTAGAGTAGGTCTTGATGTTATGAAATTAGGCTATGTTACTATCACTTCAAGAGTCATTTTTCTTTAGGACTATTATTTGTGTGTGTGTGTGTGTGTGTGTGTGTGTGTGTGTGTGTGTGTGTGTGTGTGTGTGTGTGTGTGTGCTCACGTGAATCCCAGACAATTGGTGCCATACGGCAGCCTCCAAAGCTGGTGTGTGAATGTACACGTGTACAGAATGCGCCTGTATGTGTATTTTCAAAGCGCTTCGAGTCATCTTCATAGATATGATACTGCGCTATATAAATACATGTTGTTTTGTATTATATTGTTTTGTATCCAATGTGGTTCAGGCACTGTTGACCATGCGAATCACACACAATCCACACATTTGCGCATTCTCTTTTAGTGGCTGTATCCACTTTAAGTGACTGTTTCAGGTGTCAATAGACTTTAGCTCCCATTTTCAAAATAAGTGGTGACCCAATAAATTGACATCTTTAAATTCTATTTCACTTTCAAAATGACACAAATTTTGAATAAATACCTACGTACTTTAAATAACTTAAAAGTGTGGTTTTTTTGGGACGCACTGTACTACTGATGTTACTGTACCTGTGACTACATTTATGAGAAAAACCTGGCAAAGAGCCTGGTGGGTGCAGCAGGAAGTTGCAGCTGGTTCAGGGCCTCCGCACATCGGCTCCGACAAAGTGCAGAGCACTGCACCGCCAAAGTTCGATTCCATTGTTGTCAATACAACCCTGCACACCGGCGCCGATGTCCGCGGACATTCACGGATGTCAGCAAGCTATTAGAGGCGAGTTCTATTTTGTCGGAGCCGCCCATTGACTATCCATGCTATGTTTGTGTGAAATTGGGTTTGGGGGTCAGACTTGTGTTGGAAGCGAAAGTGCTCTGCAGTGCTGTCGGAGCCAATGTGCGGAGGCCCTTAGTCAAACAAGATCTACCTTGCTGTATAAAATGCACTATAAAAATACACTTTATCCTACCTAAACTTAATCCTACCTTCACCTAGGATTTTCTGAGATTCCTGAACCTGGAAATGGCACCTCAATCCATTCACTGGGGAGCTGTGGAGTTCTAGAGGGGTTAATTGGGGGGGAAGGGGGTCGGACGGAACAGCTACCGTAACCTTTAACCTTTCGAACTTCAAGTGTCAAAGTCCTCGAAGCCGAGCAGGACGATCTTGGCGGTGTTCTGGAAGAGTGCAGCACGGTTCTGCTGCTCACCCTTCTTGACCCAGTGGCCATAGATGCGGAAGGCACAGCCGTCGATGAGCTTGCGCACCCCGCGCAGGGAGTAGGGGTCGCGGGCCATGATCTCGCGGGTCACCGGACGGCTCCGGATGTAGCGGAGGCGGATGCGGATGCAGGCTAGCGCCGTCAAGATCAGAACCTGATCGGATAGGGGGGGGGGGGGGGGGGACAAGAATAAGATGAAATAGTAGTAGTTCTGAACTTCTGATGAAGACGGAAGTAACACCATCGAAACGTGTCAGGTAAAGGATAAAAACTGTAATGTAATGTCTTAAGGCAAAAAAGTGCCTCAGTAGTAGTTTTATTGTGGTGCATTTACACCGTATATTGTTAATTATCCTTACTTCAAAAATGTAAGATAAATAAACAATAACCATATATTACAATGACTTGTATAGCAAACGGTTTATAGCGATGTGATTCATATATGTTTAGTATCTAATATACGACTAAACTGCTGTCGTAATCTGAAATAAACAGAAGATTTGGATAAATATAATATTATTGTGTGCTATACTGCCATTGTGAAATTTTAAGTTAGCAAAACAGGCAAGCAAGCACCATAGAGCCAACATCCGTAAAAATTACAAAAACAAAACACACACACACCCTGAAGCTTTTCCTGGGACTGAAGCGCCGCACATCTTTCTGGTAGAGGCGGAAGAAGGGGTGAGCCAAAGCCTGCTCAGCTGTCAGGCGCTGCTTGGGGTCCACCACCAGCAGCCTGTTGATCTTGGAGGGGAAAAATACAAACAAAACACAGTCGGGAAACTTACAAAATATTGCAAACATATTGACAGGCAAGTTTTTTTTCAAATTAATTTGGGGTAAAGCAAACAAGCATATGTAAACAAGGTCTTCCTTCACAGTAGTCCACTCTGGGCTTGAATCTCCTTGCAACTCACCATCTCTTTGCAACCACAGGTTCAATACCACTGAGCTAACGCTCCAGGGCTAGGATGATAGCTCTGTCACAATCACATTTGAATGAACGGTCGGGAGGGAGGTTTACTTATATTCTCCTGCTGAACTCAGCTAGCAGCTAGTTGGCATCTGGTGCACAAACACCTGGAGTGCAGGAGGCAGGAGTTGTGAAAAAACTGTTACAGCACTCTCATGGATAGGAGAGGAACCTTCGCTAGGGATTGATGGATTGATTGATAGTTTGGTGTCCTTTAAAGAGAGTAGACACAGAAACTCTGACTAAAAGGTTTATTCACAATGTAAGAGTATGTCAATAAATCTTTAAGTCTCTATTTGATAGATACGTCTTTGTCCTGCACCTGGCCTCAGCGAGGAGGGATGTGCATTCATTTACGGCTTTGAAGGTACACTGTGTAATTTTAGTAGTTAATATCCAGAATTCATGCTGTCCATTCACAAATGTTACATGAAAGGTGGATCTTCAATGTCTACCATTTTGAATTTCCAGAAATAGACATTTTTACAGCAGATCTTACTGTACTTCATACTAGTAGTAAGTAAATATTAGTTTATTACTTAGTAAATATTCATGAAAAGAGCAAATTTTACCAATAGGCAGCACAGCTTCAATGAGCAGTGAAGTTGAAATACCTACTCTAGCCACAATCCTACATTTTTAAAGACTAGTTTGATGGCCTCACCAGGTCCTTGTCTGTGTCGGAGGACCATCTAGTTCACATCTGATACGCAAACACCCGTCAGGGCTTATGACAAAATACGGCTACAGCAGCACTCTCATGGATTGGTATCGATGGATTGATGAATTGATTTGATTGATTGATGGCTTTACCAGGTCCTTGACGGTGTCGGAGCGGTCGTCCCACTCAGGCGAGTTGAAGTGGTAGCGGCCCTCCATGATCATCCTCAGCATCAGCATCTGCTTGCGGTGCCAAAAGGGCGGCGAGCCGGCAAGAAGAGTGTACAGGATCACCCCACACGCCCAACTAGGGAGAGAAGAGAAGAGAAGAGAAGAGAAGAGAAGAGAAGAGAAGAGAAGAGAAGAGAAGAGAAGAGAAGAGAAGAGAAGAGAAGAGAAGAGAAGAGAGTTAACACACTGATCTGAGATCCACGGAAAACTGTCGGCAAAAGGTATGGATCACCCTGCGCACCGAAATAGGGAGAGAACAGGAGAGGAACAGCGACGACACACTGAAAACAAACACAGTACTTTCCTCTAATATCTTAAAAAAAAAGTAAAATCCACTGATCCTCTCACTAATTTTGAGAGTTAATAAGAAATAACTTTAATACGTTTTTTTATGCATTTTATTTTTTGAACGTTTTTGGCACAAGGCTTAGGTACAGATACCATGGGGAAATCACAGACAAATCGTTGAAATAAGAAACTATACGAAGTTCATGAGAAAGAAAGAAAGAAAGAAAGAAAGAAAGAAAGAAAGAAAGAAAAGTTCAAGGTGACAAGTTGATGATAAGTGTCTGTGGAGACTTACAGGTCAACTTCCTTCCCGTAGCCAGGGTGGGTCTCATCCATGGAACATCTCAGGATCTCAGGTGCGAGGTAGCCAGGTGTGCCACAGAGCTCTAATTTAGAATATCGATGTCACTGCCAGCACTGACATGAATCTAGCAAACACTTAATGTTTAATGGTGCACTGTGTAGGATGGTGGTCAGAGTAGGTATTGCAACTATGCTGCTCATTGAAACTGTGCTGCCTATTGCCGAATTTACAAAATAATAAACTAATATTTACTAGCATGGCCAAAGTACAGTAAGATTTGCAACTAAAAAAATGTCAATTTTTGGACATTCAAAATGGCAGACATGGAGAGGATTCACCTCTTCATGTACGAAAAGAACAATTTTCACAGTCATAATGAATACTTAGAATTTGATGGTGGCTAAGTACATGTAATCGTCAAAAAGGCAACATTTGTGAATGGGCAGAATGAATCTCGGAAAGAAACTGCTCAAAATATTACACAGTGTGCCTTTGAGTAGTTCTGTTATGTCATCCCCGTCTTAGTTTAGCACAAACACAAATTATTAGGTAAAACACAGAAAGGCTTCTGATCCACAAGACAGTCCACAACAACTCTATGCTAGGAGAAAATAAACATGTAAGTATCTGTCATATTTCTGAAATTGAAATGTTCTGATCAGTTTTAAAAAAAAATGTCTTTATCTAATTTGACACACGTTTATTACAATCGTCTGTTAAATGTAACAAACGATCTAAATCCCTTCACCTGCCCAGGTGCACTCACCTCTGAGCTGCTCTGTGGACTCTAGCTGCACAGAAAACCCAAAGTCGGAGAGTTTGATGTGGCCGTGGTCATCTAGGAGGATGTTCTCCGGTTTCAGGTCTCGGTGGACGATGTTGAGAGAGTGTAAATACTGCACGGCCTCCAGCAGAGCACGCATCATATACCTGGAACACAGGAGAAACACGGTGTGATTCTGGAACACAGGAGAAACACGGTGTGATTCTGGAACACAGGAGGAACACAGCATGATTCTGGAACACAGGAGAAACACTATGTGATTCTGGAACACAGGAGAAACACAGTGTGATTCTGGAACACAGGAGAAACACAGTGTGATTCTGGAACACAGGAGAAACACGGTGTGATTCTGGAACACAGGAGAAACACGGTGTGATTCTGGAACACAGGAGAAACACGGTGTGATTCTGGAACACAGGAGGAACACGGCATGATTTAGGAACACAGGAGGAACACAACATGATTCTGGAACACAGGAGGAACACAACATGATTCTGGAACACAGGAGAAACATGGCATGATTCTGGAACACAGGAGAAAAATGGCATGATTCTGGAATACAGAAGGAGCACAACATGATTCTGGAACACAGGAGGAACATGGCATGATTCTAGAACACAGAAGAAACACTGCATGATTCTGGAACATAGGAGAAACAAGACCGAATTCTGGACCACAGAACAAAGGCAATATTATTCGGGACCACGGAAGAAACAACGAAAGAAACAAAAATAGCCATTGTCTGGTCATACTGTAGGTATTCACAGGTCTGTCTGTCATATCACACATTTGTGCACCCAAAAAAATAATTAGCTGTGGGGCTGTAAAAGATCATATGTTTAGCCAGCCAGTCATACCCATACTAAATAACGGATTCTGGAACACAGGAGGAACATGGCATGATTCTAGAACACAGAAGAAACACTGCATGATTCTGGAACATAGGAGAAACAAGACCGAATTCTGGACCACAGAACAAAGGCAATATTATTCGGGACCACGGAAGAAACAACGAAAGAAACAAAAATAGCCATTGTCTGGTCATACTGTAGGTATTCACAGGTCTGTCTGTCATATCACACATTTGTGCACCCAAAAAAATAATTAGCTGTGGGGCTGTAAAAGATCATATGTTTAGCCAGCCAGTCATACCCATACTAAATAACGGATTACTATGACAGTGAAGTTATGAATTGATGTGGCATTTATTATTCACTGTAACAATCATATGTCATGAGAATCAACAAACCTTGAAAACACATTTTATACAGCTCTGTATTGACCTGATCTCTTACCTGGTTTCTTTCTCGCTGAGTCTCACCTTCTCAGTCAGGTAATCAAACAGCTCTCCTCTTCTCATCCTGAGGAAAGCGTGTGCACATCAATAACTCATCTAAAATCCTCTTATTAAGAGAATCCTATTTATCTTATACATAACTAGAAAAGCGCTCAGAGAGCGCACCTCCGCCCTCTGGTGGACAGAAACACACGAACCACGAACACCAACAAATTCAGACAAGCTCATAATCTAATTGGCAGCCCCTTAGAGGCAGGCCGTGCATACAGCAGCGAACGAACAAACAAACACACTGCAGACTCAGAAAATCACATGACTTCCTTGGTGGAGGTTAAAAAAAATGATTGTGATGGGCGTGTGGCGTCTCAGGACAAAATAGGAAATAACATCTTCAATATCAGAAATCTACTGTGTGGGCGATAACATACTAAAAGGTCAAATACTAAAAAGATAAAGCATTACAGGCAATCAATAACATCCTGGATGTCAGAACACTAGTGTGTAGGCGATAACATACTCACAGGTCAAAAACCAGGAAGATGAAAGTGGCGGACTCGTAGGAATCGATCAGAGTTACTGTGGGGCAGAGCAGGAGCAGAAATGTTTACCATTAACCGTCAGATAAGTGCAGTGCAAACATGAAAACATCAGAGGGTGTGTGTGTGCGTGTGTGTGTGTGCGTGCGTGCACGTGCGCACGTTTAAAGTAAATGTGTTTGCGTACGTGCCGGTGAGCGAGTGGGTCAGAGAGCGAGAGAGAGAGAAAGAAAGAGAAATAATCTGAAGGGGGTGTGTGTGTTTATGTGGCTGCGTGTGTGTATGTATATGTGTGTGTTTGAGGCTGAGGTGCCTACTGATGGAGGAGTGTCCTTTGATTAGATTCAAGCATGAAGATATCAGTGTGTGTGTGTGTGTGAGTGTGTAAAGCTGTGTTTGGTGCTTACTGGTAGAACGGTGTCCTTTGATTAGACTAAGGACATGGATCTCTTGAGATTGGAGGTCTTCACTACGTTCTGTGTGAGTGTGAGTATCAGTGCTTTACACTAACTTTTTCGCTTACCAGCCATTTTGGCTAGTGGTTTTCGTGACTCACTAGCCATTGGGCCTTTTCACTAGCCATAATTTTCTTAACCATCATAGCAGCTTTAATGAATTATATAATAGGCTGTAATAATGTAATGTAGGATAATATAACATAATATAACATAAAATAATATAATATAATATAATATAATATAATATAGGGCCTAATAACTAGAATTGTTGTTAACTGGTCAATGCATGCATGCATGCTATAAGAACAACTCATCTGAGGAATGGCATAGCCGTGCAGAAACACCAAGCACAGTGTTGTGGAAGGGCACAGTTGTAAGCTACATGAGAGCAAAATATTTCCGTCTTTGATCTGAAGGGCACTTTCGATGCGCAAAGTAGATAGTGCAAAGTCATTGCCAAGCTTCGCATGTCCTCGGTCATGGATGTGGAATAACACCTCTTCTGGAATATTTTCTCATAAAAGTAGGCTATCTACTAGAAGGCACACACATATGCGGCCGGTAACTACAGAAGGAGCTACGACTTCCTTTCATTCCGCTTAATATTGAGTTGTTTAAAATATAAACGGACGCAAAGCAAGATGGGCACATGCGAAGGGACATGGGACATGATTTTGTACTGTCTGGAAGGCTACTACTGCCCCGTTTGACAGTCGGGAACAACGGCACAAGAAACATGGAGGAATATTAAGGTATGAAGACATACAGGCAAATCAGAAAATGATTTAAACCGAACATTATTAATGCCGCATGTGTCCTTGTCTTATCACTGCGCTAATTAGTCTCAAGACTTTCTCAAGACTGAGGTGTTCTCCTCTCGCCTTGGTCATTTTAATGTCCACTACTACTATGCATTGTACTAATGACAGATCCCAAAACAGGTCAGTTGAGATGAACTTCGCTACTTTATTTTCACGTGAAGGTTTTCAGTGACATTTCCAAACGCGCGCTGATGTGCCGGTAGCTCGCTGCTGCCACTCATATTCTAGCTCTATCTGCAGATTCCTCTCCTGCGTGAGACACAGGTGACACGTGACACAGGTGCTTCATGGGTATTGTAGGCTCGCGAAATCGCATTGCATTGCGTTTGTAGCAAAGACGGTCCGAGGGAAAAAACTACAAAATGCGGTGCCTCATCATTTAGAATAGTGACGGACCCGCCAGAATGGCTAGTGAACCTTCGGTATCTACTAGCCAACGCCGACTTTCACCCGCATTTGGCTACCTGGCGTGTGTTAGTGTTAAGCCCTGGTGAGTATGTGTGTATGTGTGTATGTGGCCACGCACGTCATGCATGCGTGTGTACCAGTGGTTGTCAACCTTTTTGTATCGTAACGTCCTCATAAGCCTCCCAACGTCCCCTGGCCTAATCATTGGCCTGCCAACGCCCCCTTAGAATTGAAAAATAAAATAGACTAATGCCCCCCAATGGTGAGTAAGCCTCGACTCCACTCTGTTGTGTCCATCTCAACGCCCCCCTATGGGTCCACAATGCCCCCTTTGAGAAACACTAGTGTGAACGTTTGAAGCAGGGGTGCTTACTGATAAGAGGGGTGTCCTTTGATTAGGTCGAGGATGTGGATCTCTTTGAGCGTGGAGTTCTTGACTTCCTCCTGTTGCCGGTGTGTGTGTGTGTGGGTGTGTGTGTGGGTGTGTGTGCGTGTGAGAAGCTGGGATGCTTACTGATAGAGGGGTGTCCTTTGATTAGGTTGAGGACGTGGATCTCTTTGAGTGTGGAGTTCTTGACTTCCTCTAGCTGCTGCTCTGTCATCTTCTCGGCTGTTATCTCGATGATCTTTACAGCCAGTTCCTGGCCGTTGTGTTTGTGGACGCAGCGCCGGACCACGCTGCTGACACCCCTGAAGGACAACATGGGACATTTCTTGCTTTTCTTCTGATGGGGGTGAGGGTGACACAGCATGTTGTAACAGGGGTCATACTTGGGACATTTACTGAACTGATTCCACAGATACTGTGTGTGTGTGTGTGTGTGTGTGTGTGTACTCTGTGGAGCATGGAATACATTTTTGTCGTTAAGCCTACTATGCCATTACACTATGCAAACATCTGTCAACACCATCATTTAAGAGATATGTTTGTAAGGTCATTTCCACATACAGAGAAACAGTGTATCACATAGTACTAACCTCCCAATGACCTCCTTGGGGTCATATTTCTGATAAAACTCCTTCGCTCCTGCCCAGTCTGGGAGTTCATCCCCAACCACAATGTCACGCGTCATATTGGTGGACTTGGACTACCTGCAAATATTTGAAACATATTAGTTCGTTCATGTGTTACAATCATGTGTAAGATTGTGCGATGGCGCCGAGTACACATGTACTCGGGGTTGTCTTAACCAATATTAGTAGCCTACCATGCAAAGCGTTAGATATTGCACTGCAAATTCACAAACCACGCCAGGCATGTGCACATTTGACATGTGGCTATAATCAAAATACAATGTGTTGCTTGGTAGAACAATTTACTTACCCGAGTAGGAAGTGAGAAACTGTAGGCTGCCTATGCGTTCGAGGCCTTGCGCAAACAGCTACTCCCAACACCCAACGTCCATGTTTGCAACTAGTAGTCACGTACGTCCTGCACCCATATTATAGTTTTAAATTCCAAAGACTTGAAACTCTCGAAACACGCGCTTCTTTTTACGCTGGTATCGACGAGAAATGGACGGGGAAATAGATGGTGCTACTTCTAACTTCGATTTGCAGCTCCAGTCAATTTTTGTAAACACACGATGACGCATGTGTTCCTCTTTTGGCCTTGACAGGCGCACGTTCGAAACAATACTGCCACCAACAGGACGGGATGTGATACTGTAAAACTTCTCAATATACTTCAAAGGGGTTCTTAATCTTCTCATAATGATAGACGACTGTACTACTCTCATAGGGTTCTCACCTTTCGATTGGTTTACAGTTCAATTTATGTTACAATGTTGTAATAAAGACAAAGTATAGCACATAAATATTGCATGAAATGTATGTCCACTACAGCTTGGTTGAGATTTGGGGAAGTCACAAAGGCACAAGGGGCGTTGAAGACAGGACAACTTGGGGACCAAATGGAAAGCAAACCAAATGGAGACAGATGGGGACAAAGGGGTTTGTTGTCCCGGGCCAAGGGAGACAAGTGGCCCAGAATTGGGTACCCATTAAATTTTATGTATTGGGTAGGGGGCCCTTTTAGATTACTTTCTTCTGGGCCCAGCGAAAGCTGTCAGTCGCCCTGATCCCAGACCCAAGGATTGATAGGCACAGAATTGGGTCATCATCAGTGTGTATTGTGTGGGGACCTCTTTCAAATGTGTTTGTCTCAAGCAGGGTCATCGCCAGACCGATTTTGCAGGGGCACATGCATGGGTATTGATTTCCTGTGCTGAAGTATGTTAATGGAAAGGGCTGGACTGGCCATCTGGCATACCGGGAATTTCCCTCATCCTCAAAGGCCCCTATTTTAAAGACCGACCCAAAATGTACAGGTGGTGGCCCATTGGTCTATCTTCAACGAGACCATCCTACTTAGCGAAGGACCCACAATGTGCAAGTGGACTCAACAATAGTATTATACTCGAGTCGTGTTACAGTTTGGGAATGACTGTAAAAGGGAATGAGGCTCCTCTTATGAAGAATGAGGCTCCTCTTGACAAAATAACCTCCAGAATGTGGTATTTGAAGTTAATTTTCAACCTCACAACTAAAATGTTTACAATGCCTCAGCTGTCTTAAGTACACAACACACAAAATACATTTTCCAGTACCAGAGGGAAGACTATGGGGAATAAACTAATGCTTAACTGAATCCTCCATGTCTGTGAAAATGATAAAACATCACCTCACAACAGAACCATTTTGCTCAGACAGATCGGTAACTGCACTTGAGTAACTGTCTCTATATGGACAGAAGTTCCAGCAAGCTGTCATGTAATGCAGTTTCAAGAATCTTCAAACACTTGAGTAGTGGTGTAATTAGAAGACTATTTGTGCTTAACAAAGCAAAATTTGACCCGGTCAATTATGACAAATGGCCAGATGAATATCTTGTGATTTTTCCCATAAATGTCGTCCAAAAATGGCAATTTTTAGGGTGTCTGAAAATATCATTGTAAATAAAGGCATTATTATTGATGGAGCACCTTGAGAAAAAAAAAAATCTATTTATCAAACCTGCACCTCGATCAACATAATCTTCGACTAACGAGCACGAGTGCCTTTGTCTTGAAACCAATACACCATCCCTTGCAATTTAATTTAAGATTAGCATTTACTGATAGTTCAACTATATATCAACATTTCACCAGAGGTCGAAAAAGACCAAATGGAAAGATATCAGACCACCAATACAAATTAAGAGCAAACCATTTAATTCATGGCTGAAAATAAAAACATTTTATTAATTAATAAAAGAACAATCCCAGATTGCCAGCAAATTCATCAAAAGAAAAACAAAAAAAGTAACCCGGACAACTAAATCCAAAGCAAAAAGTAAAACAGCTGTGTGATACACACTCACACAAACACATAATCTCTCTCCACTCCCTCACACACACACTTACATTCACACAAAAAGGTTCAGAGACAAGCTCTTACACTGCAAACAAGTGGGGAAAAACATAAAAATATTTACAAAACATTGACAAAAAACACAAGCTCTTAGGGCGCAGCAACATAAGAAAAGGGCTTTGGAGTATGTAGCTATGCAAGTACAAGTGCGGCCTAATTTTTTTAACATTCTTGTCCCAAAACAAGGCTTCACATCATCAACTCCCCTATCCTAAAGATCGCAATTCAACAACCCCCCAAACCCCAACCCCACCCCATCCCCAAGAAGCTCCAATTTATCTACACAACTATTTTGAGTCAACCTTATCTTTTTTAAATAATTATTCATTTTGAGATTTTAAAAATGAATGTTTTTGTTTTGTATTTTTTGTAACATTAACCTTGCATATTTTTTGTATTTCTCTTAAATGGCATCAGACACACATTAAGGTATGCTGCATGGTTCCTTCGTGGGAAGTGAGTGCAAGAGAGCTACGTAGACTAATAAGAAGATAAAAGAGAGAGAGAGGCGGTGATAGAGAGAGAGAGATAGAGATAGAGATAGAGATAGAGACAGAGAGAGAGAGAGAGAGAGAGAGAGAGAGAGAGAGAGAGAGACAGAGAGAGAAGAACCAACAGTTTTAGCAAGAGTAGGCATTCGTATCAGTGCTATTTTATACAGCTCAGTTCCTCACAAATCCAGATATGTGGAGTGAGTAATGGGGTATGGGGGGCATGTCTCTACAACAGGCCTTTCTGGGGTGGGGGGTCAATATGCTGCATCGCCCAGATGGTTTTAAGGTGGGGAACTACTTACTGTACACGCACAACAGTCAAGCCTGTGTGTGTATGCAACAGACCCCCCTCCTCACCAACAAACCCAGCAGGGAACAGAAAACGGATTGTAGTGTTTCTGGTGAGAGATACATTTTGTATATACACGAACACACTGCCTAAATGCAAGTGTGCTTGTACGAACAAAAAGGCAATAGGATACACACACATACACACTTAGAGTTCATCTCGTCACACATTCGCTTGATATTGTTACTGTATGCTGGAAATGGGAGTGGGGGCAATCGATGAAGTGACACACCCGAATATGCAAGCGTGTGGTGTGGCGTTCAGAAAAACTGCTGAATGCAGTGTAAACTAAAGTCCGTTGTCATGGAGAGACAGAAATAGAGCTACGTGTTTGAATGAAGAGAGTCTTTTAACTTTCAACATTCTTTAAAAAGTCCATCCTCAGTGCTTCAAATCGGTAGAATTCAACCTTCCTTAAATAGATGAGTCTGCCATTCAGACAGCTGAAGTAGTCCAGTGTGTTATGCAAGTATGCATGTGCATGTGTAAAGTATATGAGGCGTGTGTGTGTATGTGTGCGTGTGTGTGCATGTGTGCGTAGTGTCCATGCTCCAGTATCCTCCACCATGACAACTGGATGCGCTGCCGTGCCATCCACACACCACGCGGTGTGAACGAGCAGAGCAGAGCAGAGGGCTGAAAAAGGAAACAGTACAGTTGTGGACACAGCAGATCCAAAATTAGCCAGTTAAGAGCAGCAGATGCTAAAGCCTGTACAGTAGGTCCTTGGGGACTATCCCAAGCAGTGAGGGGATGATTGGATGTGTGTGTGCGCGCGTGTGAGTTAAAGTTTGAATGTGTGTGTGTGTGAGAGTGTGTGTGTGTGTGTGTGTGTGTGTGTGTGTGTGTGTGAGAGAGTGTGTGTGTGTGTGTGTGTGTGTGTGAGAAAGTGTATGCGTGTGTGTGTGTCTAAATTTGTCTGTGTGCTGCTCCGGTAGCACGGCGATGACCTTCTGGGTGTGTTTTCTTTCTTTTTTTTTTTAACAGCCACCCCAGCGGGCGTGTCAGCAGAGCAGGAGATGATTGGGGATGCGTCCTCCACGGAGCTGAGCTGATCCGGCCGTTCTTTCCTGGAAATGCCAACGCGGTGGCATCATCGGCCATCGCCTCCCACCCCTTGCCCGGCCCGGCCTCGCCTTGCCTGCCTCGAGTCGAGGCGACACAGCCCTGACACTTGCACTCACTCTCCACCCCCGTTCACATGTACTGTGTGGGAGGGAGGGAGCAGTCCTTCACCAAATGATACGTGTGACTGGAAGCCTGCCAGGAGAATGGTTGTCCTTGGTGGCAGGCAGGCAGGCAGGCAGGGTGGCAGAGTCTGTCCAGTGGGCACTGGTAGCCACTGCAAGAGGACAGACATCTTGGTGTAGAGTAGAGAGAGATAAAGAGTCCTGTAGAGTCCTCCCATCTTCCCAGTTTGTTATCAGTCCTGTCTTGGACGACAACCTTCAGCAACACAAAGAAAGAAAATACTCAGGCATTACACAGCCCCTCCTCCTCCAACTCCTCCTCGTCCTCCTCCTGTTCCTTCACATCTCAAACAAACTGTTCTTCATTTGTGTCCTTGTGGCTTCCTCCTCCTCCTCGTCTCAGTTCCTGTTTAAAATGCAGTAGTGAAGTCTCTACCGGGGAGAGGAAGTACACAGTATGCATACTGTACTGTACACACATGCACCCTGTGGAGATAACGGTCCAGTTGAATTGAGGGGTGATGGGTTTTGGGGGGAGAGAAACTGTCAGTTTTGAAGTGCACGCTCAATCTGATGTAAGGTGCATACATAGAATGTCCATCGATCGAGACAGCGGAGATCTGGAGACCAGGAGGTACGCCACAAAACAAAACAAACTAAACGGATGCAATCCTTAATTAGGACGGCCCAAACATGTAAATAATACACGAGTGTCCCTGTTGAAGGTTTTGGCCGTCACCCTCCCTCGTCCATCCTTCAGAGTCTCTCTTCCAGTTTTGCAACTTCTTAACATTTATCTCCTTGCTCTCAAAAATAAAAATGACTCTTTGATAAGAGTCACGACATCCTAAGCAAACACTCATTTCAACCCGATAAACTGGTCAGTAACCTTGGGGGAGCTACACAGCTCAATCCCTCCCTTCCTCGTTCAACCTTGGCAAAAAAAGATCCAAACCTAAACCGCCTGGCAACCCCACGAAGCTCAGCAGAGCATTCCTGTTGGTGGTGGTGGCATTGTCGGCTAAAAGTTTTTCTGCAAATAGACTCAACCCTTTCTCCTTGACAAAAACGACACTCCATACTCGAGCCTGATTTTAGCCAAAAACTCTTAGCCCATGTAGGATATATTTTTTGAAAAAACCTAGAATTATCGGCTAGTATTCAAGTCACCATGCTTTTCTTTAACCATCTCTTTTTTTGACAAAAAGCAAATAAAGAAGAAAATAGAAACCATGAGATCCCCCTACAGAGCTACTCAAAAGACCTTCTGCTTCAACGCTGTTTTTCAGAAGAAAAACAAAACAACAAAAAAGGAAGGAACGGCAAAAGAAAAGACTAACGCAGAAAAGATTAATGAACATCACCAATTCTTTTCACTCGTCCTCTTCAGGATCTTCTCCATCAACAAAATAAAGAAACACTCCTCTTTCTGCACATGAAACCTTGGATTTTTTTTTCTCTGCAGCATTTTAGATTTTTTTTCTTTTTCATTTGACACCGTCGCAAAAAAAGGAGAGAGAAAGAGGAAAAAAAGGAGGGGAGAACACAGCAGCAACTCCAATTTTTTTTTTCTTCCCGTTACATTCCATCTTCCATCTCAAGTCACACTCTTCACTTCTTCTTATCCTTCTGCTTCTTGTCAGGCTTGCGGCCCTGCTCCGCCGCCAGGCTCCGTGGCACCACGAGGACGCTGCCGTCCGCGCCGTACTGGAGCGCGTACTCGCTGGCTGAGTATGGCCTGCCGTGCTCATCCCTGAGCTGGGAGAACACCTCCTGGTACAAGCTCTGCACCTTCTGCTTCATCTGCCGTATGGACCTGAGGAACTCCATCTTCTCCTTGAGCAGCCGCGCCTTGTCCCGCCGCAGGTCCTGCACGCCGTGCTCCAGATTCAAGATGGTGTCCAGCTTGCGCTTGCGGCAGTTCTGGGCGGCCAGCTTGTTCTTGCCACGGCGCCGGATGTCGCGGATGAGGGCCAGTTGCGCCTCGCTCAGGTGGTGCTTGGCCAGCAGCTCGTTGAACTCCTCCACGGGCAGGTTGATGATCTTCTCGTTGGAGAAGGGGATCTTCATGGCGCGGGCGCGGCGCTCGTCGCGGCTCGAGTGCTTGTCGAGGAAATCGCAAGGGGGCTGCAGCTTTGACTGGTGGTGGTGGTGGTGGTGGCCGGAGAGGGGCTTGGTGTCACGCCCAACGTTCTTCTTCCCGCCGCCGTTGCTGTTGGAGGCACCAGAGAACTGGGGGTGGTCGGGATAGGCCAGCGGCAGGTTGTAAGTATGGTTATGATTGACGTTGTCTAGCTGAGGCAGGCTGCCGAACTGCGAGGGGTCCTGGTAGCTCATGCGGCACAGCTTGCTGTACTCCGGCTGGTAGCCGCCCACAGCCCCTTCCTCCATCTCGGCGGCGGAGGAGGAGGCCGCCGACGAGGCCTCAGAGTCGGTGCTGTAGCCCACGGCGCCCTCCTCGGAGAAGGTGGCGGAGGTGGAGGAGGAGGAGGCGGCCGAGGAGCAGCAGGAGGTCTCCGAGTTGCTGGGCGAGGCCGGGGAGGCGTTGCTGGAGTCCTCCAGCGAGAGGCCCGAGTCGGAGTCCAGCTCGTCCTCCAGCTGGGTGGCCTGCGCCTGGCTGAAGCCCTCCTCCATGGCCAGGTCCAGCAGGCTGATCTCGTCCAGCATGGACTCCTCCAGGAGGCTGCTGAACGGGTCGGCCAGAACGTGGTGGCCCGACGTGAGGTTGCCGGTGGCGTTGAGGACGGGCGGAGCGAAGAGGCCGGTCAGGTTGGTGGCTCCGAAGGTGGAGTTGATGTTGGTGGAGTTGCTGGAGGAGAGGCGGAGGAGGGCACCGGGGGGCCGCGCCATATCTGGGTTGAAGATGGCGGCCGGAAGGGCAAAGTCCTGGCTGCAGCCGGGCAAGGGGAGGGAGGCCTGGTGCAGGCTCACGTCCTGGTTGATTAGGGTGGAGGAGCGCGACAGCGCGACTGAGTCGGGCGGCACTTCGCTGGTGGTGCTGCTGGTGGTAGCGGTGGAGGTGGTGGTGGTGGTACCGCTGCTGCCACTGCCAGTGTTGGCTGGACCGATGAAGGGACCCTCTTCTGTGTCGTTCACTTCCATGTCCTTGGAAGGGAAGAAAAGAAAGATAATTTCAAGATTTTATTGTTATTACTGTAAGAAAAGATTATTATAGCTGTAGTGCAGATTATTTTTCAAAACTGAAATGTCATTAAATTATTTTTTTAAAGATTCAAGAATGATAGGTCTGTTAATCTGATTCATTTTAGAAATAAATTAACATAAATTATTCATTAAGATGATTCATCCAGGACTATGAAGTTAATTATAATCCAATTAAGGAAACCTGATGTCACACAGCCATGTGGCATCAGGAACAAAGCCGGTGCTTGTGAGTCACAGATCAATTCACATCACAACAGAAACATAACAGTATTAGCTATAACTAACCCATCTTCTGCAAAAGACACTGAAAAAATGGCAAGATCTGTGCCATGCCATCATACACCCTTTCAAAAAGGTACGTTTGGTCTTTGGTGAGTTTTACCCTCAACAGTGTGTTTCCCATACACACCACCCAAACGACGTTAATATAGGACCTTCCCTCTTTATTTTTTTTGCTGTCATTTACCGTGGCAGGGCTGACAGTTGGGGTGCCCCTCTACAGTGAGCCGTTTTGCTGGGGCCTTAGGCAATTCCCTAGTCTGCCAATTGGTAAAACTGGTTCAAAGCATGGTAAATACGGCAAGGCAAAAGACCCACCTGCAGTTCCATGATGGCCATGATGTCTTGCCACTGCTGCTCCAGGTCCAGGGGGGGCTCGACGGCAGCTGCTGCAGCAGCAGTCTGGGGCAGCACAGGCAGCAGTGGCAGGGCCTGGGTGGATGTGGATGGGATCACCTCCTCTTCTCCACCACTACTGCTGCTGCTGTTACTACTGCTGCTCAGCTCAGAGGACACGTCTGCATTCTGGAACTAGAATGAGAGGGAGGGAAAAGAAAAAAAAAAAGAACAGGATAGAAACGATGAGCACTTGAATGTATAATTAATTTGATGAAGAATCAAACCATGACTGAAACTTCTGTTCAGATTAGCTGAGATCAAACTATTTTTTTTATTTGCTTTATTTTGTTTGTGATGTGTTACAACACAGGGCCCAAATAGTTACTGATTTCACACACACAAAAAAACACCATTATTTGCCCTGCAACTGGTCTTGATCTGTTGTCTATGAAGTCTTTTTTTAAGTCTTTGTGAGGAGTTTTACCTCAGCCTCTTCTCCGAAGGGGAAGGTGGCCTCGAGAAGCCTGAGACACTCCTGGAGGGACAGAGAGGTCTGAGCGCCCAGGCTGCTGGGGAGCTGAGAGAGCAAATAAGACCCAGATGGTGGTCAGCATCGCCTCGCCTCGCCTCACCACGCTACGCCAGGCCTCAACAGGATTAAGCACCACATGCCAGATTTGTGCAGCTAGCTAATGGGGTACCTAAGTCGCCACCCCTTCCGGGCGGCTCATGGGGCTGTGAAAGCCAAACTTTTGACTGGGCTGCAATGGACTGATCAAAGCCATTTTCCGATCCGCCTTGCATTCCCCCCTCGATCACACATATAATGTACCTCAGAATTAATGATAAACAATGGTGTGCTTGTCAACTTCACTTGGCAAGCTTTGAGTTGTGCACGTGCAAAAATATGTAATTATTTGGACTACAGCACAGAAGTCGCATATCTGACGTGCAGCCACTTAAGCAGCGGTACAGCGGTAGGGCTGGCTGTGCACCTTCAGCCTTGGTTCAAATACCTGAGGCGCACGTTGTAGTCTCTAACACAGTTTTGCACCTTGCGTGCCGAAAACGAGGGGTCTCATGACGCGAATCCAAACCTTTAAAATTCACTGCCATCATATGTGAAATCCAGAGCACATTCCAAACGGGACGAGTGTTTTGCTTGACTCGCTCCATTTACTCCCATTCAAAATTTGGAGAGCTACAGCCCCATGGGTCGGAAGTAGAGGGGGTTAGGTGCCCCATAATAACAGGTCCCTTTCAATATCTAACCTCCTGTCCTCTCCTTTTGCGTTTGGCCTCGTGATGCGAGGCATGACTTCATTGATGACATACTTTATTCAATATCTTACAAAAGCACAATTCATTTAGCCTAATAAACTAGCCCCACCCGCCAGCAGCGAAATTATTCTTGCCTGCGAGTGGGTCTAGCCTCGGACAATGCCCCAATGCCCTGAATCTGGCGGATCAAACACAACACAGGAGACTTTAATTTGATTGTTTTTGAATCTTCTGATGAAACCGGAAAGAGTTTTGAGGGAGTGATCAAGAGGCACACAGTTTGAAAAACAATGGGTTGCTTCAATCAACAATCTTCCGATGTCATTCATTGGGGCCAGACTAAATATTCACATTTAGTCTGGCTTGTCAGGCTACGATTCATTGGTAATTTCCAACATATGCAATCGGGATGTTAAATGAGTAGAAGTCCCGTAAAAGTTGTTGTGACTAGGCGGACAGCTGGGAAACTAGTTTTCTTCACTGAAGCGGGGCATCAGCGAAACTAGAGGCCACAGGCAAAAGGAGAGGAAGAAAGATTAGATATTGACAGTGACACCCTTGCATGTCTTACCACAGCCATGATAAAAGCTTTTTCCACAACTCCCAATGAAGAGTTAACCCATTGACGCCTAAGGCACCTGCAAAAAAGGGCGCTGAATGCCTGAGCCCTTTTTAAGAAAAGCTGCCCTCAGCCTATAAAAACCTAAATATTTCAGTTTCTGAAGCACATAAAAATATGCACTTAAGTTGCATTTAAACGCTAAGACCCCCATCTTTCATTGGAATGTGTTCATTCATCTCAAACAAACAGAGATTTTTAATAAAGTTGTCTCAAATCTCATGAGCCTGAATGTTGCGTAATGCTGCTCCAGGCGCCAGGGCCAATGTTGCGCAACGCAACATCAGGCATCAATGGGTTAAACGACAGTTGCTTCGTTTCGTCCTCATGATAAAATACGCTACTGCAGACTGTCTTAACCTCTTCTCTTTCCTTCCTTTCTTTTTTTTTTGTACAATTACGTGCATTACATCGCAGTCTGAAATGTAATCCACTGCAGTGAGAGGACCAAGTAAGGGCCCTCCCTGGCACAGGACACACAAATATATTTATAAACACTGCAGATGGTTTGCTCTTATTAGGGTAAAATGCCACTGGTAATGGACGATGGAGTGGGAGAGGGGTGTGTTTGCCTAGTGGGCCCACCTGTTCAGGTATGCTCTCTCCAGTTTCTCCATCCACAGGAGCCACTGGCTGCTCCTCTCCTCCCAGGTTTATGCCGTTCCTCCAGGTCTCCGCCCGCTGGTGCTGCTGCGCCTCCCCTTCTCCTTCTCCACCACCTCTACTGCGCTGCTTCTCCCCTTCGTTCAGCCTCCCGGCCTCGCTCTCCTTCAGCCGGCTGCTGTAGTTGAACACCTCCCGCCCGGCGCCAAGGTCAATGTCTTGCCTCCACAGGATGTCAATCAGGTCAATGTCCTGGGGGAAAACACAGATAAACATTGCCATTGGCTGACTTGATCTTCAAACCCCTTCCCCCCTTTATGTTCTGCTTGCACTGAGACCAAGTGAATATGCATTCCAACGCACAGGGATTAAGGGAATAAATAAGTGCATGCCTAAACAGATGCCTCTAAATCTGCTTTATTTATTTTGCTTACTACTGCTGGACAACTTCCTTTTATTAGACATGAATGAAGTATTAGGTTGTACATCAACCTAACCTTGGTCATATCCAGACCACCCACCCCTCTCTGGTCCATCTCTTCAACACATTGCCAGGTATGCAAGGTCATCACAACAGAAGGACAGAGTGTCCTTGGCACAAGAGAAACATTAGACAGGCGTGCCCGTGGATAGCTTGTGCATAATTTGACCAGCAACACAGACAAAATCTCATCAAAATTCATACAGAAAGAAACACCAAGAAGCACCAGACTCTACTAAACTACATTACAGCTCTATGGAAGCACGGGTGTTAAAAAAGGGGCATGGGATCAGAATTCCTTTCCGTCTTAACTTCTCGTCACCTGACAGCCATGTAATGCATCTGAAATGACTTGCTTGCTTATAGGAAATGGCACGTTAAGTAACTAAAGCAAACGTCTTGTAATCTGACCTCATGACCTTGGCTCTGCCAATACCCCCCCACCCCCACCACCCTCTGCAGTGTTGAATCCAACCTAGAGTGTCAATTCCCCCCCTCAGTTGAATCCAGCCCAGAGAGTATCAATTTCCCCACAGTTGAATCCAACCCAGAGTATACATTTCCCCAGTGTTTCCCACAGAACACGTGAGCCGTGGCACTCAAAGTGGCTGAGGGGGATTGCCTGGGTCTGTGGGGAACAGACATGTGACTGTGGTAATATTTGGAATGTTAAGAAGTTTCACAGGAAACATGGCATGAAACCACTCAAAAGTAATACATAGCTTGTGCGTTTTGCAGTAAAGCAACTTCACATGTAATGAAACACAAAATCAAATCCTTATTTTTGCCAGGAGAGCCACCTAGTAAAGGTGGGAGGTGTTTGTTGTCTGGGTGGCAGCCATAACTATTAAGAGCTGGGGGAAACCCTGTGACCCTAACTTTGAAAGATACATCTTGGAGGAGAAGGGGTAAGCAGGGGTAATAGGAACTAGAGGCGAAGAGAGTACTGAACAATTTTAAGGAAATGGCATCTTTACTCAGGGAGCGCAGTTGCTAAATGAGGCAAGACGCCGAACCATTATGCCAGCGACCAGGTCCTTTGCCGATCCTTCCCCTCTCTCTACCCCCACTCATGTTCTATCTGCTAAATAAAGGTGAAAAATCACCAAAAAAATAATAAAAATAAATAAATAAATAAAAAAAGTCTCAGCACAAGCCATCATCCAATAACCTGGCTATAATGACTACAAAGCTCTGTGAGCAGTTTGGTAAAGTTGCCTTGAAAACAGTATTCTCAGAGGACCTTCAAACTGCATCTAGAAAATGCCACTTTACTTTTGGAGCTGCTCAAAGTTGACTGCTTCCCGACGAAGTTGTGGCTTTCCTGAATTCTCTGGAGCTCAGAAACAATATCTAGATATTGCTCCTGGCCTGACTAGATGCACTGCCGAAGGTGTTGTCACTAGAAGGGGTGTGGCCTGGCAACATCTTTGCCAGACTGACTAGGTCATGGAATTTTGTACAGCATCATAAGACTGTGAGGGCCCGGGGTCGGCCATTGGTCCGATAGCCCAATACTTCAAACTTGGGATCTAGATTTCATTGCATTTGGGTGTGGGACCTTGAATTTTACTGGCTAGGTAACCTACCAAAAGAAATAGTGTGGTGCGTTTCGATACACTACCAGTACATGTTGTGAGGATCAATTCATGAATAAGTCTTGCCTATTTCCTAAAAAGATTTATGTCAGGCTGTGCTGCTCCTCCCTCAGCTGGAGTCCTCAGTGTATGCTGTGACTGTTTGACGAAGGACAATTCAACGCACACTGTGAATTTACAAACGCTATTCATAGCCAGTTACTTGCATCTCTATGTGTACGGTCAGACTAATGGGCTGTTGGAACCTGGCTGACTATCCAGCACATTGGTTCAAGATGGATCAATTTATGAAAAATGTGAAAACACAATTTGAGTTCATTCAAATGAGTTAACTAAAATGCTTGGGTCAAAATCTACTTGAGTAAAAGTGTATCCCTTAAAAAATACAAATTACCCATAAAAAGCACAATTGTAGACAAGAACCACAGGATAGACTCATGAGCACAACATGAAACTGAAAGATGTGGTTAGCCACTTGTGCGGTTCTGTCTGTGCTGTAATGCAAACCCTGCCTGGCAATTCTCAATGTTGTTGAGGAGAGATGAGCAAGGAGGAAGGGGAAGGACAGGTCAAGGAGGAAGGAACACATTACAATTCTGAATCAGAACCTTCACACAGATCCATAAATTATAATTCAATTTCCTTCCCACTGAGATAGAACATTTCCTGTGTATAGATTTGAACTCGCTTTTACGAATATATATATATATATTTTTTTTTTTAAACTAGCTGTCTATTCAGACAATGACAATAGAATTGTTTATCTAATAAGCTCAGGTGTGATAGATTGAGTAACACCATGCTTGTGTTACTGGTGAGATCTTGAATGTTAATCCACTTTGATAAAGACATGTCCAGAGGAGGGAAAAGACATGTCCAGTCAGACAGTGACTATAGAGTAGGGTGTGGTACAGTGGGTGCAACATGCTTGTGCTCCTTCTTCCTTGATAACATCATCTACAGAATAGGGTCTGGTATGGTGGGTACGGCATGGTCTCCTTGGGGAGACCATCTATAGAATAGAGTGTGGAAGGGTGAACCCAATGTGCTCATGTTCCTAGAATGGTAGTGTGGGTAGTGCACCATGCTTGTGTCACTATACCTCCTTGTTGAGATCATAAATAAAAGTAGGGAGGGTAAAACATAGCTTTTAGTTACTATATTTCATTAGTGAGATTATCAATGAAATAGTAAGGTAGGGTGGGCTACAATGCCACTATAACTAACTCCTTAGTGCTAATAGCATAGGCAGGGTGTGGAAGAGTGGTACGGCAGGTGTTGCTATACCTCCTTGGTGAGATCGTCATTGTTGTTGTTGCCGTCCCGCTCGGCCGGCTGCTCCTGGCTGTCATCGGAGGCCACGGCTCCCAGGCCACTGTCCCCTTCCTCCCCTCCTCCTCCTCCTCCTCCTCCACCACCACCACCACCACTTGTCTCAGACGCGCCACTGCCACCCCTCATGGTGGAGGCCTCGGGGTTGCTCACGTCCACCTCCAGGCTGCCGCCGCCGCCTCCGTTGCCATTGTCCAGGGGGGTGATGCTGGGGCCCGATTGCCCGGCGGCCGACACCACGGTCTCGGGGTCGCCGCGGTGCACCAGCCAGGCGCTGAGCTCGGTGCTGGGCACGCGCAGATGGTCCAGCGAGCGCACCTGATTCAGCAGCCGGCGAGTGGCGAAGAAGTGGTCCAGGTCCACGCTCTTGGGGTGGATGCCATAGCCGTCCAGTGTGTTGCGGAGGTTGTGGAACTGCGTCTGCGTGTAGGCCGAGCTGGGGCCCAGGATGATCTCGCGCAGCGGGGGCAGCTGCTGGTTGCTGTTCAGGTAGGTGTCCACGTTCACCCGCACCCCGATGAGACTCAGTAGGATGGTGAACTGAATCAGGCCCTCTGTGAAGTACTTTTTCAGGTAAAGCATTTCTTAGCGAAAGCACCCCGGAAAAAAAAGAAAGTAAAAAAAAAAGTAAAAAAATAAAAAAAACTAAAAATGTTAAAATTGACCAAACCTCACACCCAGAGGCCTGCTGTTTCTTATGCTTTCACCACACACTTGAAATGGAAAATGAAAGACAGCAGTCTCAAAGGGAGGTCAAAAAGAAAGCAAAACAATCAGTGTCTCGTCCGCCTTCTGGACTTGCTTTATGAAAGTCACTGATAAATATCTGTGGTAGTGCGAGCTTTCAAAAAAATGTCAAAACGGTGGTCATATCCCAAAACCTGTTGGCAAACGTCCTTCCAATGTCGTCGCCCAAGCCTGCAACAAAAAGAACACAAGAGAGACATCAAAACTGATGTGACATTCACGAGGCACATGACAGATTCATAGAACTCACAAGAGACAACCCAGACAAGATAACTTTATCCCTAACTACTCCGCTGGCCGAGATTAACAACAAAACATGCATAATGACTCCATCGTCAAAAGTGAACCTGGCTGTGTTAGCCACTGATACCCATTTAGAGATTCATCACAAATGCTAGAACAGCTGTCTAACTAGGTTATAACTTTGCTGCATGCACCAAATAGATTCAATGCATTGTCTTTCCTCCCGGATAAACTGGCACTTGTGTCCGAAGGGCCCATCGTTTCTGAAATTACACAACCAACTGTAATCACTAACTTGGGCAGATAGCGTGCGTAACCAGTCATACGATTTCTCCCACCCATCCCTGTTAGGTCCCATCCATGGCAAGAGATAGTCGTTATCAACAATAGCCAAACTTCTCGTGGGCTTCTGAAGCACTCCTGCACACTATGCCTTCGCATCTGCACTAAATACATGAACGACACATTACTGCAGGTTATGAGCAGTGATTTTCTTACCATTCTAGCATCACAAAGCACGAACACTTGCCAAACAACCAGGAAGTATTGATCATGCACACTTCCGCTATCGGCACCCAACATCCTCAGTAGCAACAAGTGTTGTAACAGTGACTGACAGCCTCAGCAGCCACCCAGAACACAGACATGAAATAAATCTACCGGCCCTTTCAAGACTCCAGCCAATCAGGAATCACAAGGGGCGGAACGTGGTGGGTAACGCGGATCTTTGCACAGACAAAAAAAATAAGTTTAAATAGAAAATGCAGGCATACGTATCCTCGTTGTTTGCATTTCAAACCCAATTTCACCTCCTATGAGTCAACGCCTGAGCAGAAGCGTTATCCCCCTAAACATCTTTACCACAGAATCAAGTCACCACGCTAGCTGATGCTCCTAGCAAGCTAACCGGCCGGTTCTATTAGCACACACGCTTGCAGCTTAAAAGTCTATTATCACACTAACAATGAGGAATTGCCACATCAGTGTAAGGCTCTGTGTGTCTCATCACCTGCAGTGGCCCTTATCAGATCCAGCAGATGTTTCTTTTGTTGTCCACGCTATCCTCGACGTTATTTGTCGTATTTCGCTTTGAATGGCCCACCATGACTTGCAGAATTTCCACCCAACTAGCTAGCTTAGCTATTCAATCGCTAGTTTAATACAGGCGAGCATGCTGTGAAGCGCGCATGCGTAGAATTTTCTAGGGCGCGTGCTGTCTGAGATCATTGGGGGGAATCCCGCTGCAAGCTCAACCTACGCACCACCAGCCTGTCAACATACACTCAAAACAAAACACTATATTAAGGTAGATGGTATAGGCTGGTTAATTAAGGTCATATATCAGTTCTAATTTATTTCAACTAATGAAATGTTATGAATACATAATAATGGTCAAATAAATGCTTTATTACAAGTTTCAAGCCCCAGTATAGGCCTATGCCTACTTCCATGTTCTCTCACAGTAGGCTCCCTAATATTATTCACTGTGTAGGCCTAATTCACTGTAGGGCCTATATTCACTTGTTTTCACTGTATGACAGCCTTAGCTCCATCCGTCCACAGATCTACATTCAGCTCAAATTTACTTGTTGACATGGTGGCATACGGATTAAGGATCTTACCACCTGCTGCCTTTAAAGTGATTAAGCAGCAGCTGTGAATGCAATGTAGGCTAGAGAGCTATAGGCTAGGTTTTAACAATCAGTGTAAATCGTCACCCTTCGAGAAGAGTCTTTCTTTTGTAAGCCATATGGGTGTTCCTATGGGTAGCCAATGTTTCTAAATCAGTCTGCATTAGCCTGTAAAGACATCAAAATTGGGGTTTCAATGACAAAAACATCTTCAAAATCTGCTTTATGATGTGTTACAATTCAGAATCTATATAGGCTACCTAAGGAATGTAATATATTTTATCTCAAATACAAATAGGAACCCTCAGAGTCTAAAATGTGAACGACAGAAACTCCACCTGGGAACCTGCCATGCTCTGTGTCACGGAGTGGGATGGGGGAGAGCACTCCCCCACCAATCTGGCAATAACCCTCAGATCATTTTTTGCGAGCCATGGCTCTTCCACTGAGAGGGTTAGGACTCGCTTTGAGTTAGCCCAGAACAAAGTCATATGAAAGGGCCTGCCTATCCAGTCCTCTCTCCGGACCTGGGAGGGACAACTGACCATTTGTCCCTGATGGGCTTTTATAAGTGGCTGATGTAAGTGGCTGTAAGTGACTTTTAAGAAAGCCCCTTTTGTCATAAAAATAGTAACTTATCTCCTCTTCCCCCTCCCCTCATGTTTTCGTTTTGTTTTCATTTTCACATTCAATGTTTTAATTTTTCCATCATGTGTTGCAGCAGACTGCTATTTAGACATTGCACATGAGTATCACCACTAGGTGGTAGTGTTGCATCATGTGTCACCCACATTGTTACAATGTATCCATATGACCATATCAATACATAGAAGCCTACAGAAGGATACATAATTCATACTAGGTTACTGCTACCTTTATTTTACTTTTAGGCTTATAGGCTTTATAGCAGTGGTTCCCAACCTATGGGTCGGGACCCCCCTTATGGGTCGCCAAAGATCCACAGGGGGTCGCGGAGCCCTCTTGATTTTAAAGGGTTTCGTTTTAAATATATATAGCCCATGTTGAATAAAAGACAAAGCATTTAACTAATAAATGCATAGACGCAACAAAATGTAAGTGCTACATTAAACATTTATTCTATATTTGACCAAAGACGAATTGAAGAATAAAATAACTAAAATAAGTTTTCGCAGGAAACAGGGCGCATCTTGTGACTCCGTCTCGTGCGGGCGCTCGCGTGGTTGAGTCACCAAAGCTTGCAATAGTAAAAACATGGGTCCCTTAAGAAAAAGGTTGGGAACCACTGCTTTATAGGATGTCGTTGACCTCACCTTTCTGTGTATAGGCCTAATGAGTTTCCATGAAAAATAGGGGTGCAGTGTGTGGTATTTCATCTAGCCTCAATTAACCCCTTGCTGTGTGTCTTTCACACAATCAGTCTGAATGATACTTTTTAAAAGATATTTTGGCTTTTCACACCTTATTTGAAATAGGACAACCACATTGACAGGTTGAGTAGGAGAGAGAACGATAGGGAAGGAAAGGAAAATGACCTCAGGCTGGATATGCACCCGGGACCTTGGAGTTATGATATAGCCTAGGCACCTTGGAGTTATGATATAGCCTAGGCACCTTGGAGTTGAGACACTGTGCCTAGGGTTGCCAACCGTCCCTTGAAATATGGACTCGCCTCATGTTTAGAAACCAATGGTTCTGTATTAAGCTGAAACAGGACACAATTTGGTTAAAATGCAGGAAATTGCATCTAAGAAATAGAACATTTTCTGGGGGAGGACCCCCACACCCCCCACACAAATGAGGTGCCCCTTATTTTTTTTCCCCAGTAAGTTGGTAAACCTAACTGTGCCCCAATTTGAATGATACCACATGTCAAACACATCTTTTGACACAAAAAGACCGCAACACAAATCAAAACAAGACATGTAACACACTGCACGATACTACACAGTGAAATATTTTTGCTGAATGTATTGGGAAAGTGTCGTTTCGATATACAACAAGGCCTTTTATGAGAAATGAAAAGCAAAGTCAGTGATGATAAAAGTTAACCATTATGCCCATGATTAGGAACACACCGGTTTAACTATTCACCTGCTTGTACTCCTTCAGATGATGGTGTCAGGCAGATTTAAGACTGCTGAACAGGGCTCTAAATTAACACCCACCAACCGGCCAAATGCTGGTGAAAATTCAGTGTGGCGGACACACAAGAAAACTTACTAGCCATTTGACTAGTAGTGAGTGCATGTTTGGCTTGTAAGATGTAACATCTACAAGCCAAATTGGGTAGTGATGGAAAAAGTAAAGTCATAGCCCTGCTGAATATACCTATACGTAATAAAGGTCATAGAGGTCACTTTGTCTCTGTACATACGCCACGAAGAAAAAGCAAGACTGTACAAGAGATCCAAATCAAGACTACCCTTAAGAAAATTATAGGTTTTACTACGAAAACTAACCATGGTTTTAGTTATTCATGGTTGTTATTCATGTTTTTTTGGCATGGTTCATGACTGGTTTAACCATGCATTAACTATGGTATTGTGAATATCAACCATGTTTTTACTGTGAACACTAACCATGGTTTTACCATAGTTTACAGTTATTCATGGTTATCACGTTTTTTGGGGGTTTTCATGGTTCTTGACTATGGTCTGTTTAACCACGGTTTAACTAGCCTATTGTATATGTAACTGAGGTGTTCTGCGCAGTCTGCCACTCGGGGCTCGTACCCTCTACCTCCTAGTCAATGCATCAGTTTGGGTATGGGAGGCACAGCACAATAACACTGCCCTAAAGAACCAGTCTGATAGCTCAGCGCTACCAGTGCTGCCTGTATGAGGCTTCGGGAGGGAGGTTTACTAACATTCCACGCCACACTTTGTTAGTTGGCCTCCGTTACATCGGTACCCATATGAAAATTAACCATGATTTTACTACTGGCTGCGATGACAGCTACTGTAGTCCTATGGAACAAACCACAGTAAAACTATGGTTGGTTCATAGTACATATAGGCTGATCACTATGCCATATGATAGTAGCCTAAACAAATACCAGATAAGTCACTATGGTTGGTTCAGAGTAGGCCCTTGGAGTATGATATGGACCCAGGGCCGGTGACGTGTGGGGACAAAGGGGTATGTTGTCCTGGGCCCAGTGAGGTAGGGGGCCCAGAATTGGGTGCCCATTACATTGTATGTATTGGGTAGGGGCCCTTTCAGATGACTTCGTCCCGGGCCCAGCAAAAGCTGTCAGCGGCACTGTATGGGCCTACCATAGAATCACCATGAAATACTATAGTAAAACCATGGTTACTTACCATGGATAAGCCATAGTGAAACTATGGTTGGTTCAGAGTGCATGGGGCCTACCATGACATACATACATATGGTGGTAGAATAATTACTACATAAAAAACACATTGCTACTGCATTAAAACCATGGTAAAATCATAGTAAGCCATTTTCGTAAGGGTAAGCAAATTGAATGATGGGGTAGGGCCTTAATGCAATTGGTTTATGGCTCAACATCTGGACCAGCTGCATGCATCACTGGAATAGCAGAAGTTTATTTGGGCATGAATTCAGAGAGCAATAAATTGCAAGAGTACGGATTTCTAAATCAGCATGCATTGCCTTGTAAAACACCAAATTACTTGACAGACATCTTTAAAATCATTCTACTTTATTTTTGTTGTGAAAAGTCAAAATGTATTTCTAAATCGTGTGCGCTTTGAGACGGTGCCTTTTATCCTAAATGCAATCTACCACAGGCAATGCTCGCTCCTGTTGATTGCCTCCTCTCAATGCACGTTACAGCTTTAAATCTGATCGACACAGACTTGGTGCCACGTTACGCTACGGTGCATTTTGTTCAAAATCCGTCCGCTTTAATTTCTCGCTATGGGGAGTAAAGAACTGTCTTTCCGAAGAGTGCTGAAGTACTTTTAAAGGATCCACGAGCGATATACTTTATACATTTCTTCTGATCACAGCATCACAAAGACTATTATTAAAGCGGTGGGGTTGATGAAGGATAGCTAATTCTGCAGAAACGCCGTTTCCATCCGCGCTAATAGAATAATGGAAGAGAAATGAGAAGGAAAACAAAAGCGAAGCGGATTCTTGATTACGAAAATGAAGAGGACGAGGAAGAGGAGCAAAAGCTGGATGCCACATGTGTAAGACAATTAAAACACCAACCGTCTACGGTGTCTAAATATTTCTGTCATTCTGTCTTATTTTAGACTGTGTGTTTTGGTCAGTTAACGCTGTAATTATTACACCACCAACTAAACTGTCCAACAGCACGGACTCCAGAAACGAAGAAAACAAATGTATCCTGCCAAAGAGAACGCGGAGGAGAATTCTTCATCTCCGGTGGAGCTTCAGAAGTTCAGCACTGGGGTTTGAGCTTTTATATTTCTCCAAACAAATGTATTTGTTATCGTAATTGTTGATGAAAAGGCAACCCCGGGTGCAACAGCAATACACAGAGTGAGACCACCACGTCGCCTCCATGCGTGGTTGGTGAACCCACCATCATGTAAGGGGGACTCAGACAGTCCTGCCGTCCACTAAAGCGACACAATGTGCGCTTTTACTTTAGTGGAAACACAGCATCAGTGATGGAGAACAATAGGAGAAAACCGTGCGTATTCGTCTCTGGCTTTACAACATTCTCATCCAAGATATATGTTAGGAAATGATGGGGGTTTTTTTTTTCAAGTTGTGGGAGTGATTGTCTAATCTGCATCCAGAAAGTTTGTACAAATTGTGTTCTGACTAATCATTTCATTTTCATGATAACCATGCATGTGTAATACCATTCATATTGTATGATATAGGTGTATGCCATAACACTGTGTTTTCATGTACTTATAAACATCTCTTTTTTTGCTCTGTCAATCTAGGCCCCTGACTTTGATGGTCCCCCGGCCAATCACTTCACAGACAGCAGTTCCTCTCCTGAGGTAAGCCTACCACCTATCATATGATGCGTAACGGTGGTCATCTGTGCTAGATTGCCACTTGGGGTTCGAACCCACGACCTGCCAGTTAATGCTCCGGTTTGGGCATGGGAGGCACAGCATGATACTACTGCTGAGGTAAAGGTCCAGACAGACTGCTCAGCACGACGGATAGGCTACTGTATGAGGCTTTGGGAGAGAGGTTTACTGACCTTCTACCGCCAATCTCTACCAGTTGCATGCAGTGGTGCTGAGCTGTTGGCCTAGCTGAGCTGGTTTTGCACCTGTGTCGTCCATATTTAGATTATATTGAAATGTATTGTCATTAAATACAGGGCAACGAAATGCAGTATGTGTGAGTACTAGGGGTGGGTATTGGCAAAGGGTTCACGATTCGATGCGCATCACGATACACATGCCACGATGCGATTCTATCACGATGCATTGCGATTCATGTACTACTGTGATGCATTGCGATATTTACTTCAGTAAATGTGTATAATACAGCTTATTTGTCAGTTGCTGTGTCGCTTTCTTAAGTCAGTTCATTCTATTTAAGCATTCTATCATCTGGGATAGAGCTTACATCACAACAGAAATATTACCTATGCTCTACTGAACAAAATAACCCGTGTCAAATCGAATTTTATTGTTATCAAATAATCAATTGTCATGACTCCATGCAGTATATTGAGAAAATAAGTATCACGATACCTTGTCATGAATCGATGCATTGTATCGTGAGAGTAAGTATCGCGATGCATCGATGCAACGATTATTTTGCACACCCCTAGTGAGTACTATCATACATGGACATGTTTTTATTGTCAAGGGCAGTTACAGTGCTGTTATTCCCCTAGAATGAAACGTGTATTTTCTTTACCCAGAAACAATCCTATACGTTAATGGAGATGTGGAGGACTTGCTCCCCCTGATCAGTGTGCTCTTGTAACTGTCATCAGGAAGTTGATCACCTTCCTGGAGTCCTGCTGCTTCCATGAGTTTGCACATTGTGTCCTGTGCCTCCACTTCTGAAATCAAAACGTCATCCATGTGTGTGTAGGATGTGTGTCATTTATAGACACCAATATGTAAGGACAGGGTCTGATTTGGTTTTGATTCTGGTTTTGATATCAACATCTCTTCTTCTTCTGTGTGATATTCTTGGTGTAATGCTATGCAACTACATTTGTAATGTACATGCCAACTTGTAGAATTTGGAGTAGAACGTTAGTTACCCCTTCTGCATACATTCATACAGTATCAGTAGCGCTGAGTTATGATTCTTGAGTTATCGCCCTACAGCTCAGCTGCATCGTGCTGTGCCTCCCATGCCCGAACGGGAGCGTTGACTGGTAGGTTGCGGGTTCAAGCCCCCAGATGACCTCAGTTACACATTTATTTTGCTTAAAATCTGAAATGTATACCCCCTTCTTTTGATGAATCACATCCATGAGGTATGAGGCTCCTCATCCTGATCAATGTGTTGGTTGTGACTGTCACATGGCAGGAAGCTGACTACCTGCAGTCCTATTCCAAGATGGAGCTGATCACCATGGTGCTGTGCATGCAGAGAGAGATGGAGAGCCTGAAGGAACAGATACGGTGCCTTACAGGTACACACTATACGGTAACACTTTACTTGACGCCGGTGTCATAAGCATGTCATTACAGTGTCATAATAGTGTCATAACTCAGTCATAGATAAGTCATAAACATTATGTCCATGTCATAAGCATTTTATGACTGTTGGCCTTAAGTGACATTCGGTTATGGCAAAGTTGTTTTTGCCATAACCGAATGTCTCTTAAGGCCAACAGTCATAAAATGTTTATGACATGGACATAATATTTATGACATATGCATAACTGTGCCATGACACTATTATGACACTGTAATGACATGCTTATGACACCGGCGTCAGGTAAAATGTTACACACTGTACTTCCAGGAATACGTATAGATGGGTTTCCCGTTTGTAAACACTCCCTGTCTGCGCACCCCTGGCTGCACACTCTTCAATCTCTGATTGCTTGAAACTTCTGTTACTGAAAAAAATGCGCTCACGTGATTGGCTGCTTAGCATCTTGCCCCTTCTCACAGCGGGAATGTTTGTAAACGGGAAATCAATGTGTAGGGACGGATTATGCCTCTATGGGCCCCTGGGCCAGACAGCAAGGAAAGCCCCCCTCTCCCCCTCCCCCATGCTAGTTTCCTAAAGAAGATTCAGGGTTTTATGACAGTAATTAGAGACCCTATGTTGTTGTTGTTATACGTATAATGTATCGCCTTAGATTAGATTTGTGCTTAATTTATCCACTTAAGACTTTGTGTGAAGGGAATGGAGAGCATTTGAGTGTGCTACTTTTCGTACTTCAGATTACATTACAGTCCCATATGGTGACAAATGCGAAATTTAAGATCAAGTGCAAGTGCAAGACATATAGACAACCACAATACAATGACCAAGACCAAAAACTTCTCCGTATATATCCTCTGTTGACCCCAACCCCAACACAACCCAACAGCATGTGGGAAGCTTGCCAGACATCTGGAGTCCCTGATCGAGAAGACTCAGATGTGGCCGGCCAGCAGCAGGGACAGCAACGGCACTACCAAGCCCTCCGTCCCCGGCCTCCCCGGCCTCCCCAGCTTGGCCAGCGCTGTCCCAGTACACATCGACACCACCACCACCGGGCCACATCATGGCCTGCTGGCCACCCCGGTCCTCGCTCCAGTTCCAGCCCCAGCGGTCACGGCAGTGTCAGCGATCCTCAATGGACAATGGCCGAAGCAGGAGAGCCCGCCCCTCAAACCACTGGACGCCTCACACCACAAGAATAGAGTCTTCACAAAGGTATCATCCTCAGAGATTCTCTCGGGTCCTCTTTGGACAGCGTGTGGTGTCATTATGTCCATATACTGTACTTAACAGAGGCACCATCTTCAAAGATGTCAGATCCTCTTTGGACACTCTTGCGTGTGTCATTATGTTCGTATGTGTATACTTTTTTGGGTAACACTTTATTTTAGGGATACATCTATTAGCACTAATACATACAATGTTCCTGTATAAGTAACTTGTAAGGCATGTACAAAGCAAAATCAAACATTTGTTAGGCATGTATTCGCAAATGTCTTGTTCATGCACAATGAGGGATTTATTACCAATTTAACCTTAGTAAGGACCTAGTAGGCCTTAGCGTTTGCTTAGTACATGCCTTACAAGTTACTTATACAGGCATTAACATTGTATGTATTAGTGCTAATAGATATAGCCCTAAAATAAAGTGTTACCCTTTTTTGTTGTACTATATGTGATCAGATTGTCAGAGCAGCCTTTTGTTCTAGCGGCAGTTTGGGGAGTCTGTTTGTTGATACAGTGCTGTGGTACTTAAGACATTTTTTTAATTAATGAACAAGTAGTGCACTGTTTCTATTAATTACTGACACCTACTTTGATGAGTTGGAACAAAAGTGACACCTTAAAATTGATGTGTTTGATGCAATAAACTAAAATAACTCATTTACTAATTTTTAGTAATTTTTTCATCCATGCCTACGTTGTGTGAGCAATCTTTTTTATGATTACTGGCGGTCAACCACCACCTCACCACCCCTCCCTTCAGTTTATTCCCCCTGAGTTGTTGGATAGATGCAACACGGACATATGACCAATCAGAATCAACATGTTTTACATTATAGACTAAAACAACTCAACACATCAACTCAATAGCAATATAGTACATGATTCCACCACAAACATTTATAAGTTCATTCTCTGCCTTTAGCCGGGGCTCAAACGACTAAGGTTAAATCAAAAGACAATTTTCTAATATGGCAACATATTAGACAATAAAGCTTTTTGAATCTTGAATCTTGAATCTTGAATCTTGAAGACTAAGGCTGGGGACCCCAGTTCAATTCCGGCCCGAGGTCATTTCATGATCCTCCCCTCTCTCCCACTCCTCTCCTGTCACTTTCCTTACCACCCTGTGAACAATAAAGGCATAATATCCTAACAATTTTTTTTTTTCAACAAGTCCATTCCCTCCTTTTTTGTGCTTTCTGGGCATTCAGTTTATCACCCCTGAGTTGTTGGAGAGGTGCAACACGGGAACCACGGCCCAGAAGCTGACCAATGACCTGCTCAGAGGCCTGTACGAGAGGGACTGCCTAGCCTCGCACTCCATCTCTGGGGTGGTCTACAATAAGAGGGGCCAGCCCAAACCCGCCCTGCCCACCGACGAGGTGCAGGCCATCCTCCGTGAGTATTTAGTATTTTGTTGCTTCAGTGACATAATAATAACATAACATTTATTTACAGGGGTTTCAACATCTTTTTTCCTGAACAGCGGTTATAGAAACCCTGGGAAATTACTACATTTCAGAAGTTTAGCTGATACATTTGGCCTTAGAAACACATTTGAGACTTATTCACTGGTCTACTGAAGCTGTTTGTCAAAGGGGATCTTGTTACAGCTATATATGACCTTTCCCAAGACAATTATGTGTGGGTATGCACACGCATTTTGCCAAGTGTCTTTTTGTAAATGTTTTAGTTAGTCAAAATGCAGCCCCCCAAATAAGGTCTAACTGTATAAGAACCTTTTGAGCTAGAAGCCTGAACATTGTCACATATGAAAGCTTACCCCTTAAGGTGTTCTACAGTCATCTGACTTGGTTGGATATGCCTTTAGGGTAGTATTACAGAGATGTGACTATACAGTACTGTACGGTACTGTACACCAGTGTTTCCCAACCTTTTTTGTCTTGTGTACCCCCAAGCCTTTTTTGTTGTGCCATGAGTACCCCCTAAGTCAAGTTTCTCTATCCCAATGTAACTGAGCTACATGTATTTGATAAAATTACATGTTTCCAAGTACCCCCTGCAGTTTGCTCGCGTACCCCTAGTGGTACACGTACCCCTGGTTGGGAAACACTGCTGTACACTATGTACAGGAAAAGAAAAAAGAAAAAAGGGTATTGTTGAGCAAATCTCTATGGCTCATTTGGAAACCTGGACTCTGGACTATCATTCAGTCTTGGAATGGAGTTTCTAGCTCTTGCTTTGTGGGAGCAGCAGTCATTCAAAGCAAATGCGCCAACACAAAGCTGCGTAAAACAGGACCTGCCTACTTCTCTTCTAAGGCTTGTCCTTCAGGGTAGGAATGTCACGGAGCCACAGAACTGATGTCCATGTAATCAGCAGAGTCTGGGGATCATGTGGAATACCATTGATCATATGAAAAATATGGAAGTGTATATGCAAGTATATATGCAATTTGGATCAGGTTAACTATTTGCAATGAAAGTATGGGCCAAAATCCTTGGTAGGGCATGTGCCAGCATAGGTAACAACTAATCCAAGTGCCTGATGTCAGTTTTGGTTCATAAATGGCACTCTATTGACTATTAATGATAAGGGGGCTAATCATTTTGTCCTTGCCATTTTTACCTTTTTTTTGTTTAAACTCATTGTGAAAATGGAAAAATCCAAATTCAACTAATTGGATATTATCTCCATCAGTGTATTTGTTTCCAGAATAACAGAAATGGTTCATAATGGTCCTCCTCACTGAGAAATCAAGAGAGATGTCTAATTTCAGGACTGGGGCTAATAATATCGTCCACAACTGTATGTATTGTTCCTGGGTTTATTACACCACCTGGATTATAAACAATTGTGGATTGAAGATCAAATTGAAGTTGAAGGTCATTCGGGTCGGTACAGGGTCGCCTTTAAGAGTTTTTAAACTGTTGAAAACACTAGATGAGTCAGACAAAAAAGACAATTCAATGTCTGAACTGGAAGACAAAACCAACATTCATGAGCAAAAAAAAACAAAACATTCACTGGGGTGATTCTTAAGGTTGTCATTTTCCCGCCCACAGGAACAGTTCAGTATTTCTTTCCCGGGAAGACCGATGCAGAGATCAAGGGCTACATCCGACAGAAGCTACAAAACGAAGCCAAGCGACTGAGGAAAAAGCCCTCTCCACCGCCACCGGATATCCAGGACTCCAAGGGTTCGAGCGTCGTGACCCTGAGTAGCCTGAGAACTAGCAGTGTTAGCAGCAGCAGCGGCAGCAGTGCTACTGGACAGAGGCCTAGCGTCGATTGATAAATGTATGTGTTTTTTTTAAAGGAACAGTCCAGCATTTCTGGGACTGTGCCCATTTCCCACCTCCTCTCGAGTTAAGTAATTGACATTCTTCCAGCTGTTTCGTAGCTGAGTCTGGTGGTAATCCTAGTTCCAAGCTTGCATGTGTCACTTAACAGAGTGGAACCAAATAATCGTCTGTTAGAGTAAGATACCCCAAAACACGCCTACCCAATCTGCCCTACATTTTCAGAACGCAGTATCTCTCCTTACTGGTAAACTGAGAAAAAGGCTTTAAAGTTTTCTTTCTGGCCGCGCAACTGTGTTGGAGGTGAAGTGGTGATGACATTTACAGGGGTGATAGTGAAAAAAAATCCTGAGCCTGAACTTTTCCCCCTGCTCCAACAACAACGACAAGATACTGCATAGTGACATAACGTAGGCCTATTTTGTCACATTATTCAAACATTTAATAGCCTGTGTATGGCCATTATTCAAGTCTGATAGTAGAAGAAAAACCTGAACCTGTAACACTTTCTGAGATAAGAATAACCTGGCTAATTATTATCAATGTTTTTATTTTTGCAAACTCTGTCAAGCCTGAAATCAGGCATGGAGCCTGAATACTATCAGCCCTGCATTTCCATATAATACTTTTTTATGGTGGAAATTTATGCACAGGAAAAAAACAAACAAGAAAAACAACATTCTCATGACTTTTTTTCTGAAACGGGACAAAGTTGGACCAACATTTTTTGACACAAGGCAAGGAAGGTATTTTGAAGCCAATTTCCGGTCTAAACTCAATTTCGTCCATTTTCAAGATACTGGGTTCTGAAATTGTAGGGCAGCAATACAAAGGAGTGTGCTCAAGTTCGGTGTCCTAAGGGGGTGTTGTCCCCTCCGTCTTCTTCTCTTTCTGTGGCGTTTGGTGATGGCTTGCATAAAGTTATCGCCATCTGCGCCAAGGGAACTCTGTTCATTTTTAACCTGAAGTCTCCAAAGGTCTCCTAACCAAAGGTCTCCTAAAGGGGCGTTCAACTGACGTCACAGGGATCCAGAAAAAGCATGGACTGATGTGTATTACTCTAAGAGGAGGATCGTTGAGGGAAGCATTAGCTGCTAGCTGGTACCATTCGGTTCCATGACATGTTAGCTTGGAGATACAAGTTGTGTCACCATACTGAGAGAATAGTTGGAAGAACAAGAAAAAGGTAAAACTCAATTATTTAACTCGAAGGGAGGTGAGAAATGAACTCTTTTCCAGGAATGGTGGAGTGTTCCTTTAAGTGTCCTATGTTTCCAGCGTGGTTGGTAGCCAGAAGAAATATTTATGTGCCTACTTCACTCTTAACTTCATAGAGCTCACAGTTGAGCTGAGATTTGTTGATTTGGACTGTGACGTGACTGAAGAAAGATCTGTGGTCCTGTGCAGGTTTTATTTTTTAAAAGAACACTCTGCCGTTATTTGAGAAATAGGTTTGGTGTTCCGATTGTCTTACAGTTAAACAGTCTCCAGTTTTAAGTCATTATTTTTTTTTTAACTCATTAATTCATAAAACTGTAATGGATGTCATGGATCACTCGATCCGGTTGTAGTATCCCTGAATCTGGAAGTAGCACTTTGGCCACTGGACTAATCCAATTTAGTGATTTTAAGTGATAATTTTGACAAGCTAATTGCCAAATATTTCAGGAGATGGCCTGAATGGATTTGAAACTTATACTGTTCAACTGTAAGGGGGTTGAAAAAATGAACCAATTTACCCAAAAAATAAGCGGAGTGTTCTTGAAAGCAAGTCTTCTTTTCTGCATTCACCTTGGCCTGTGGCTGGAGCAATCCCTAGCCACCAACACAGTAGAGGTACAGTAGAGTTGGATGTTGTGTCTGTAAAACATTTCATTTTTGATAATATTTTCTATTTAAGAGATTAACAGACAATGTCAATACGTACATGTCAAAGACTGTTGTGTGAGAGCCACCTTAGATCTCAATGGAGTCACACTTGTATTTTTCATTGTATTTCTAATTTGGCTGTGTACGATGATGATGTATGCTCATGGTTCCAGAAGCTAGCTTTACGATCACTGTTCTTTTGTAATTAAATAATGAGGAAAAAAAACCTAAAATGTCATTTATGGCTTCTACATTGTAGTTGCAGCGATTATGCGTATAGTGAAACACACACATTGACACACAAACACACATATGCACTCTTTCTCTTTCTCTTCTCTCTTGTCTCTCTCTCTCTCTCTCACACACACACACACACACACACACACACACACACACACACACACACACACACACACACACACACAAAGGGGGAAAATCTAATGACTTGCTTAATAACCAATGTAATTTCTGTGCGTGTGTGTGTGTGGCCTGCATCCTTGACTATGGAACGAAAGACAGCATGTATATGATATATACATTAAAGGAGGTACAGCAGGCAGGGCATAGCCTCACTACTGACTCGCTGGACTGGAGGAGGACATCACAGCCACAGAAAGGAGTGGCTGGCTGCTCGACTGGGGGAGTGGAGTGTGTGTGTGTGTGTGTGTGTGTGTGTAGGGTAGATGGATGGAAACAATGCAGACTGCATACGCTAATCAATGGCCAGGCCACACACACACACACACACACACACACACACACACACACACACACACACAGAAAGGCAGCGACGGCAGGCGGAGTGGCAGCAGCGGGGGTGCACTGACGACCAGTTGTCTTGGCAACCCCAGCCTTGCGGGCCGGCACAGCCTGGGTCTCACCCTGGCTGCCTGGCTGGCGAGCGCTCGCGAGCGAACATCTGCCCACTGTGGGGACAGAGGGAATTGTGGGAGATGAATTGGAGAGGGGGTGGGGGGGCTGGCACTGTGTGTGTGTGTGTGTGTGTGTGTGTGTGTGTGTGTGTGTGTGTGTGTGAGAGAGAGAGAGAGAGGGAGATAGAGGGGTACTGTGTGTGTGTGTGTGTGTGTGTGTGTGTGTGTGTGTGTGTGTGTGTGTGTGTGTGTGTGTGTGTGTGTGGTAGAGGGAAAGGGTAAGGGAGGGATAGAGGGGGATAGCGAATGGGGGGTTGAATAATTACACACGTAGTGCCCAATGAGAAGGAGAGGATTTGTTTATAATCACCCATTCCTACAGGCGATTTGACAGCTGTCTGGACCTCACTTGCATCATCTCCCTCTTCCTTCCTCTTTAACTCTCTCTCTCTCTCTCTCTCTCTCTCTCTCTCTCTCTCTCTCTCTCCCTCCCTCTCCTCCCCGAAATGGTTTCTGTCACTGAAACGCTGAATGATGAATGGTGGGAGATAGCAAAATGAGAAATGGGGAGATGGAGGGGCTGTTGCAACCAGGCAGACAAGGGGAAAAATAAAAAAAAAGATGGAGGGAGGGAGGGAGGAGAGAAAAAAAGAAAAGGGGGGATGGATGGATGGGTGTGACAGGCAGCATATATTAGGCCCCCCAACAGCGCTGGGAGAGAGGCAAGACGTAATTAACAAATCTGTGCAGGTTGAATGTCACCCAGCCAGCACGTCGTCGAAAACGCTCGTCCTTTCTTGTCATCCAAGAGGCTGTTTCTACCATTGGACATGATGGGTGGGTGGCTTTTTTGTGTGTACCAATGACGTGTATATACAGGTCAGTGGTGTGTACAGCACACATGGAAGCATTTGGGGGGTCTGTCAAGATTTTGATACTAAACACATAAACAGCGTTGAAGTCAATTAATCTTGAACATGAACATGGGCATGGCACACAGTACCTGAATCAAAAATACTCAAAAACAACAAAAAAAATCACCTGGAAATATGTATGTATAGATGTTGTAGTGACTAGCTTCTGAGAGCACTTCCAAACCTTTTTCTTGTGATACAGTCGTTGCTGTGTACATAAGTGTGATACATACAGTACATTGTTGTGTACATTCTTGTATACACAGTACTGGGGTCTGTGTAAAATGTCAAATCTTGTTTGTTGTGTCGTGTGAACAGTATTAATCAGCGGGCTCTAGTGTGTGTATTTCTGTGCCAAAACTGAAATGCCTTCTGTGTGGAGTGGTAACACTGGTGGTGGTGTGTGTGTGTGTGTGTGTGTGTGTGTGCGCGTGTGCACGGCACGGCACGCGCAAAATCGTAGGGAGATGTGGTACATTAGCTTCTCAATCATGTGAGTGTAATGTGTTCCTGACGTATGATTATGGCACACACACACACACACACACACACACACACACACACACACACACACACACACACACACACACACACACACACACACACACACACACACACACACACACACACACACACACTCCCCTGGGCAAGGCAGGGAGGAGGACACCATGATGGAGTGGCAAGGGATGATGGGAGGTTTTTTTTTCTCTTGTTGAGGAGCACCAAAATGAGAATGAAAGACCGACGTCTGTTGTATTGGCCAGGGAAGCTGATAGGGAGAGACAAAGGGACCAGTTGTCCCGGGCCCGGGGTAAGGGGGGGCCCATAATTGGGTATGTGGTTGGTTGGGGTCCCTTTCAGATGACTTTGTCCTTTGAGTGTGACCAAAGCTGTCAGCGGCAGTGGCGGAACAATTACACACAGGGCCCCAGGGCAAGACACTTGTAGGGCCCCTCATACAGCCTATCAAGGTGACAATAGGGCCCCCACTACCAATATAGGAGGGCCCCGGGGCAAATGCCCTGCTTGCCCCTAGCTCCGCCCCTGGTCAGCGGCCCTGGTGTTGGCAACACAGACAAAAACAGAAATAGAACACCTTCAAATTCAGGTCTGCATCTGAAGAATGTAAATAATCAATCGAAAAGATTAGATTATCAAACTGGGAACACTAATGATGGGCTAGAGTTCTGAATCTTTTTTTTATCCCACTTCCCGGTTGTTTGGCTCTTTTTTGGCTTTTTCAATACAGCTTTTTTTACCTGATTTGTATTCGGTTCTTTTGTGCGAACCCGCTTCTTTTTTAAAATAATGAATTGAAAAAATAAATCAAACTGAAAATCATTATCGTTAATCGACAATGATCAAGCACATACTAATTGTCGATTATTGTTGTTGCAGTTAGTATTATTTATCTTGTCAACTTTTTTTCCTGTGTGTGTGTGTGTGTGTGTGTGTGTGTGTGTGTGTGTGTGTGTGTGTGTGTGTGTGTGTGTGTGTGTGTGTGTGTGTGTGTGTGTGTGTGTGTGTGTGTGTAATGCATATTAGAGAGAACGTACAGTACACGTGCAATGTGCCCATGTGTGCAGGTATGAAAACACATTAGTGTGTGCCGGTGTGTGGTGAATGATGAGGACGGTGCCCTATCTGTGAGGTGGAGTCATCATTCAGTATCATGCCACCACAGGAGGCATCATTGGTGCAGTTACGACTGAACTAGGAACAAAAAAGGACCGGGCATTTTGGTAAGCCTTTTGCCTAAATCATTGGGCCAGTCTCTAAGAAAATACAAAAAAAATCACAAAATATCAACCCCCGAGGACTGTCGGCCCACCGGGAAATGCCTCATATGCCAGATTAACCGTCCAGTGTGTGGTGGAGAGTGCGGTGTGCCATGCCCTACTCCTCTACGCTCCACTACGGTTTTACTAATGAGGCATGTCATTCCACTTCAGACGCCCTGATGAGAACTCGTGGATGACGTCAGAACTAAAAATGGAGAAAATGGGATACACTTCTGTACCCTTCTTCTACCCCGGCTCATACAAAAAAGAATATGTAATGTGTACAAGCCTTGTAAAGAAATGTGTAATGTGTTCAATCAGGGCCGCTGACAGCTTTCGCTGGACCGAGGACAAAGTAATTCGAAAGGGCCCCCCACTCAAAACATACAATGTAATGAGAAACCAATTCTGGGCCCCCTCTGTCCCTGGGCACGGGACAATTGTCCCCTTTGTCCCTGTCGTCCTCCCTGTGTACAATCCTTGTAAAGAAGTGTGTAATGTGTACAAGCCTTATACTGTACAAGGAAAATAAGAAATGAGCTGTAGCAGACCTCTAGGAATCATTTGATTTAGTTTAATATTTTTGTGTGTGGGATATAATGATGTACTGTATATCTCTAGTATACCCTACAATGTTATTACGCACACCCTATTACAGTATACCCCTGTAGGTCCCATCAGACCAGCATATAGAGGCCTTAAAATGGTAGAGTACTGAGGTCCAACTGTCAAGACAAGCTACTAAAATACATACTGCACCTTTAAAATGGCTAGACCTCACCACAACTGTGGCAATACCTCACTATCATAGGAGGCATCATGTGGTGTGGCCAGAGTAATTTAAACATATGAGAGGGCTCACTCATGAAATTACCCGCAATTACCAACCAGCCCCAGTACCTCACAGACAAGTGAAAAAAAATAGCCTAATGGTTTTCAATGGTTCTGCCTGAAAAAAAACCCCTGACATATTCATGTTAGATTCAGAACTAATTTCTTTTGAGAATTTTACGATTTTTTTGTGCCTCTAGACCCGGGCCGGGAATCGGACCCGGGTCAGGCGCATGGCAGGCGAGTGCCCCACCGGATGGCCACGGCAGGGCCAACCAACATAGTTCTTGACAGGAAATTTGTATTTATGAGATTGATGACTGAAAATGAGACTAGAATATATTTTAGCATTTAGCCCAAATGTCTCCACTCAGGTTTCCCAGCCATCACTGACTCAAAGTCGCCATCTCGGTGGAACTGTACGTATATAAGGGAACAATAGGAGCCAATGAGAGTAAGCCTTCTCATACGTGAACGCCACTTCAGTAACGAGGCGTGCCTTCCCAGCCCAGCCACTTTTCCTGATGAATACCCATACCTCATATCACCATTAAAACCAGATCAGCTATTAAAAGAGGAGTAAGTATCTGAGGCATCATAGTGGTATGGTGCGGTGTGGGCCATACTCCACTGTGGCTGCGGTGAAAGCGTGCAGCTTCACAAATGATGCCCGTAATTCTATCCTAGCTGTGTGGTGTGGTGTGGTGTGCAACTTCACTAATGACTCCAGTCATTCCATCCTAACTGTGTGGTGTGGTGTGGTGTGCAACTTCACTAATGACGCCTGTCATCCCAGCCCACCCACCCCTCTGATGATAACACCCTTTTCATGGCTCACATCACAACTGAAAGAACATGATTGGCCAAGCTAAGGGTGGCCTTACTGTACCCTTTTATATAAGCACTTGTACGTATACCATATTAGACATTTACAAGATCCTACACACCCATTTGTAGTGTAGACCAGAACACAGGCATCAGCATGTGGTCCACTGTGGTTGTGGTGAGAGCATGCAGCTTCACATACTGATGAGTGATGATCATATCTGATGATATCGCAACCAGATACTGCACTGTTAGTGTGTGTGTGTGTGTGTGTGTGTGTGTGTGTGTGTGTGTGTGTGTGTGTGTGTGTGTGTGTGTGTGTGTGTGTGTGTGTGTGTGTGTGTGTGTGTGTGTGTGTGTGTGTGTGTGTGTGTGGATATGATACACATACAGTATATTCACTGACAGGTCATGTCATGATCAGAGTAGAGGGGATTGAGTAACCTATGATGGACCACCTCACCACTGTTCAACAACTGTTTGTAATAATTTGATGCATCTCTCTATTTTGATGACTTGCGCAAAGTTTACATCCTTACATCCATAAAAAAAACATTTTCTACCACGGATTCAAGAAAAATGGTGCACTACATCTTACAATCAAATAGAACATTTATTAAGACATAGAAACACAGACTCTTCTCAAACTTGAACCCCCATCAGGTTGACTGGTCGGTTGTTGTAGCGTTTTGAAATGTCTGCTTCAATCTGCACAGAAAAAAAAACAACCTGATTCAGATACTCATACATATACAGAAAAAAGACAGTAAAATATTGATTTCTAACACACCCACAGAATTCCAAAGCAGTTCAGACACATTGTGTCCTGCATGCTTTGTGGCTAGCAAGTCTGAGTTGGCAAGGAGGTCTATCTGAGGTGTGTGTGTGTGTGTGTGTGTGTGTGTGTGTGTGTGTGTGTATTACCAGTTTGCGTAGGTCCTGTGTGTGTGTGTGTGTGTGTGTGTGTGTGTGTGTGTGTGTGTGTGTGTGTGTGTGTGTGTGTGTGTGTGTGTGTGTGTGTGTGTGTGTAATATACAGTATTACCTGTTTGCGTAGGTCCTGGATGCGTGTGGCCAGCAGGTCTATCTGTGGCTCCAGCTGGGCCTGCTCCTCCAGGCTCTCCTGCCTCCTCTCGGCCAGGTTAGTCCTCTTCAGCAGCAGGATGTCCGCCTGCTTCAGCTTCTGACGAAGCATCTCTGACACACGCTCCACATACCTTTCACACACACACACACACACACACACACACACACACACACACACACACACGCGCACGCACGCACGCACACACACGCACGCACGCACACACACACACACACACACACACGCACGCACGCACATACAAACACGCACACGCGTACGCACACACACACAATTAATACAGGAATACACATATACACCATCTGCACACACAATCAATGCACAAACATAAATACGCACACCTCCAATACATGCTCCACATAGCTGATTACCACACACACACGTGGACACACACGCACATGCACGCACAAACACACACACACACACACACACACACACACACACACACACACACACACACACACACACACACACACACACACACACACACACACACACACACACACACACACACACACACACACACACACACACACACACACACACACACGATATCCATATAAATCCTGCGTGAGTAGTTCTCTGCTAATTGCCGCCTGGGTTCCATTAACTTAGAAGTGTGCATCAGATGGACACAATGTGTCGACGTGGTCGTATTGAGGCAAAACTTCTATCGTACAGATGTGATGCAGTGAGACAGTTGTAACACATGTCGCTTCTTTCTTTCACGACACTGCTAATTTCAAACAAGCACGTATGGGGAGCGTAGCATAGTTTTCTGTGACATGTGATGTGGTTACATGAGAGTACTGTGGCCAGATGTGCTGACATCATGACTTTCTATATGATGTTACAGGAATAATCCGATTGCAAAAGGCCCTTTCACACGTGTAGGCCAATATTTCGGAACTTGTTTTAAACTGCGTACTGCTAATATTCCATTTGAAAATGGAATACTTGGCCCTACCATGGTGCTAACGGTAGGGCACTCGTCTACTACACGGCCGACCCGAGTTCGGTTCCCGGCTCAGGTCTTTGCCTGCCCTTTCCCCGTCTCTCTCTCTTTCTGTTTCTGCTTAACTGTCCTGTCTGATTAACACCAATAAGGGCTGGTAAAGCCCCAAAAATACTTTTTAAAAAGCTAATGGAATACTTGGAGCATTTAACTTCAGTGGCTGTGGTTGAAGTGATAGTTTGGATCCTAGTGACTGGTGACTAGACGTGATGAGATGAAGGTATGAGTTTCTTATATGAAAACATGGTGACGATGTGTGATAGAAGTTTGTGTGATGTAGTGCATTATTTTCCAACTAGGAGCCCACCTGAAATTTTCACAAATGTTTGGGACCCACCTCTGACCCAAAAAACAATAAAACTCTCAAAAAAATGATTTTGATTGTTAAGGAAATGATTTCAAGGCCCACTTAGAATGCCCTTCAGGGCCCAACGGTGGTAGCCTGGGCGAAAGCCGACTACTGGTACAATATAGTGCATACAAATAAGAATACAAATGACAAAAGTATAAAATAGTGTTACCATAACCAATCAGTAACGGACTCCGCGGGTGAGTTCGGCATCACCACTCTCAACTGTTTGCTGATTGGCAGAACAGTGAGCGAACCCAGCTAGGAGGCTTTCGCCAGACTATGTGCGGAGCCAAAATCTTTTGGTGGAAGTACATAGGATGGCATCGCCAGTCTACAACGGTGGGCCCCGCCCAAAGACTGAGAATCACTGGGGTAGTGTAATGCCCATACCGTGGCGAGGCCTGGATCATGAAGAGGTGCTGCATGCGTAGCGAGGTGAGCCGCCCCGTCAGGCCGCGCACCTCCGCCAGCATGGCCGCCACGCGCTCGGCCGTCTGGGCCTGGATGACCGAGGGGGCCAGCTGGAACTGGCTCATGGACACCACGTCCCCCTCCACCGCCATCTCGCCCAGACGCTGGCTCAGGAACACCTCCAGCTGCAGGAGGACAAAGCAGAATGACAAACACGCATCAGTATAGTGCCCTACAAAGGCAAAATGCAGTAACTACATATATATATTTTTTTTAAAGATAATTTTATGGGCTTTTTGGGCCTTTATTTCGGATAGGACAGTGAAGGTGCGACAGGAAGTGAGTGTGGAGAGAGATGGGGTAGGGCTGGGAAATGACCCCGGGGTCCCCGTGGTCATGCAAGCCCAAGTGTGGGGGGCTTAGCGCGCTGCACCACAGTGCCCCCGTAACTACATATTTTGACAAAATTGAATTGAGACTGAAAATGGTCTTCATTACACTTCCTTTAACTTGTGACAAAGCCTTACAGTCCAAATGTGTCCCATTTCAGGATTTTGATATGTCAACTTTGCAGTAACTACAATATCCAACCTACAGTAGTACCAAGACTTGGAAGGCACTTTTCTCTCTTTCAATGTAGTTACTGCACTTTGCCTTTGTAGCGTTTCTTAATTGGCCGGCACCCAAAAATGGGTTCAGAGTAATTCCCCCTTTTATTGCCAGTCACAAAATGGAGATAAGATGCAGTGGTAAATACATGGCTGTCAAGTTCAAGTTACTGCAAATTTGACGAAGCAAAATCTCTACAAACGGGACACATTTGGACCACAAGGCCTTGTCTGAAGATAAAGGAGGTGCTATGAAGACCATTTTCAGTCTAAACTCAATTGACATAACTATGTCGTTACTAGACTTCAGTTACTAGATAATAGATGCTATACACTGTATATTATGGCATAGTACTATAGAGGGAGCGCAGTGAAGTCAATGCAAACCATGACCGTAGATAGTATAGTGTAGTATAGTATAGTGCAGTGTAGTGAGGTATATCAGGTAAATCAGTATTGGTGATTTTACACTGTGTTAGTGTATTTCCACACCCCCACACAGCACGTGACGTGCACATCCACATTGACATATGCCCTCAGTGTACAGAACCTAGATACACATAAATGCCCAACATATTTTAAAAAATGTGTGTGTGTGTGTGTGTGTATGTGTGTGTGTGTGTATGTGTATGTGTATGTGTATGTGTATGTGTGTGTGTGTGTGTGTGTGTGTGTACACATGCGAAAACACAAAGTGATACAACAGTTCCACCATGAAAAACAGGGTAATGACCTGATGATCACTCATCACCAGGGCGACCACATTCGAAACCGCTCTGTCTTGTGAGGGAGGCCGAAAGAGTGCCTTCAACTGTTCCTGGATGTAATTCAGTTATCCATGTCTAGCCTTTCATGTCAATAGGACCTTTGAAATTTGAACTCTTCCTACAGGCCAGAAAATCAATGTGGCAAAATCAGATATCATATTGCGAGCATGATTTTCAAAGGGCCCCTACGGGTAAAACGGCAGTGTGTCTGAACTAGTCACAAACCAAATCGCTGTTAAGGCGTGATTATACGGTCATTTTGGGGTTGAACTCGAGTTACAGTTCAGACATGATCACATGATCATGATCAATGTGAATGTCATATGTACACACTACACTAAAGTACAGTCTGTGATCAGCACATACAGCTCCTCCGGTTACGCGTATGCATGACGGTCCATCGCTTCTGTGTGGCGTGTGTTTCTTAACCACTTTGTTCAGAGTCCTTATTATAAGGTTGTTATTACCGAAACGCTAATGACGGAGTATACATCAGTTACAGTGTTTAAGACCTCTGGTAATGTCACAGCAATGTTATTATGATGTAGCTGACGTTCTCAGCTAAGAATGAATAGGGCTGCCGACGGGCTCATCTGCACTAAGAGGATAGACATTATTTGTTCAATGATGCATATAGGGGAGGAGCAGCGTGTGTGTAGACCATTTGAACAGTTTGGTTAAAGAAACATAGGGTATTTGTTTAATACCAGCAATCCCGTGAGCAAAGCAGAAATGGATTAGGAACAAAATATTCAGACATCCTTTGTTGTTGTACAAATGGACAACAGAGTTACGGTACATTCCATTGTCCCCAGTCCCGTCCTCGACTTGGCTATAGCCCTGCCTCCGTGGAGAAAAACAATAAAGTCCCCCCTCCCCAACATCCAGATTTCAAATGAAAAAAAAAGATATTGGATCAAACTTCTGTTGTCAATGACGTCTTGCGACATCCTCAGGAGGCCACAAGCACAAGGGAGGATGGGAGGTTGGATAATGGAAAGGGCCCCGAGTTTCCTTTACCTCCATCAGTTCGTCGATGAACTGGCTGCGGGTCTGTGGCTTCTCCAAGATGCTTAGAGCGTCTTCACCTCTTGCCACGCCTTCCGGACCTGAGAACACAGCAAACACATAAACTAAGGTCCCAAGATTTTCATTGAACATAAAGGGGTGGGATGAGCTCGGAAAACAGTGACACCATGTGGATGATAAAGAAAAGCATGGAGGACATTGATTGGCAATAATCTGAATTCAGAGATGGAAACCTGGGTACTATTTCAAGAACCAAGGTGATAAACCTGGCTAAGTTAACCTACAGGAAGTGGTAAACCTGCTAATAGATAGTCCACAGATGCCATTTAGCTCAGAAAATGAGGACTCCTAGTCCTTCTACTATGTGATTTACCACTACCTCAAAGGTAATGTAACCTGGTTTACTACTTAGTCAGGTTCTTGGAATACTCCTCAGGTCCTCTCCGCCAGTGCTAGATACACATAATGTATGTATGGCGCCACCCGCAGGTGACCCAAAACACTGCGGGCAGAGACACAAAGAAGACAGACATACAGGGTCATTGCAATGGCCCGACCCCCAGTGGAAGAAAGAAATGTAACTTGGGTAGTAATAACACAAAGTGAAATGTAAAAGTACATTTCTTCACAACTGAACGATGCACTCAGATACTATGAATACTTACAGTCTGTTCCTGCGTCAACGACTTCGATCTCTATTGGGACACTACCCCCATCTCCCCAGTCAATCCCATCTGCAGCTGCCTCCTAGAGAGACAGAGACAAGCACAAAAAATATTTCAAACGAAAAAAAAAAATCCAACTACTTCACTGGAAAAATACAAATTTTTAGGGTCAGAAAAAAACTCTTCAGTGAGTTCCAAAGAGGATAATTTTTCCATGACCCAATCTTTTTTGAATCATCATCTGTTCAGCAGCTGCTCTCTATAAGGACAAAGTTGCTATGTGGCAGTGGAAACTTCAACCCTTAATAACCGAGTAGTGTGCAGAGAGAGAGAGCAGAGCTATCTGGTCTGGGTAGAGATGTCTTCCAAGGATGTAGTCATCACGGTCCTCAAGTAGAGGTGCTCCGATCACCATTTTTTGGGTCCGATCACCGATACCGATCACCAAAAATCTTTATCTGCCGATCACCGATCATTGCCGATCAGAGAAATTATTTCCTATTTTTTTAATAGCCTATTAATTATCCTTATTGAATACCATTTCTGCCCATAAACCAATCAATCTTAATTTGCACATGTCGCTTTCACAATGTAGGCCTATTATTAGGCTATTATTATTAGTATTATTATTATTATTATTATTATTAAGCTATTATTATTATTATTATTATCTTTCAGCTCTTTCATTTGTAATATAGCCTACAAGTAGGCCTAAGTCTACAGTATTAATCAATTTATAAGTTATTGCATATAATTACCAAACTATTTAAGATTGAATTGAAACTGAAACATTACATAAATGTATAAGTTATTGCATATAATTACTAAACTATTTAAGATTGAATTGAAGCTCAGACACCTGGATCTCAGTCTCTCGTCTTCTGCATACGAGAAAAAACCCTGTCGCTTTAAATGAGCAGCCTCGTGAGGAGAGCCCCTCCCCTCTCTGTCACTCACTGTCCACAGCTGCAGTGCTCCGCGGCCGTTCATATAGTCTGAGCTCTCTCCCTCTCCCCTCACCTGTCGCCGTTTGGCGTTTCAGCGACAATCAAACTAATCGACTGACTGTCAATTACAACTTTGAAAACAATAACGTTGGCATGCTTGTGCGGACAACGTGAACTTGTCGCGTGCTGACCGAGGCAACTTATAACGTAAAATGGCTAACTGGCGAGAAGTAGTCTATCGCAAATTACATTGTGACTGAAACACTTGAGATTCTACATACACAAAACAAGAAAAAAAACTTCACTTGAAAGAACAGGCAACACGCACAACACAGCGTGTCTGCGAGGAAAGCTCTTTCTCTGTAACACTCTTCATAGATTGTAGAATTCCCTGCACAGACTCATTGAGTTTCACCGTCCACTCTCCCTCTGTTGCTGTTTGGTGTTGCAGCGACTACAAACTAATGACCTGGCTGTCCATTAGGCTACAACTTTAAAAACAATACCGTTGATGATTGTTTTGGAAACGTTTAGTTGTTGCGTGCTGACAGGCTGTAACTCAAAATAGCGAACATGGCGAGACTGACACGTCATTCGCAAATTACAAGCGTCATGTAAACGGCGCATGGATCGGAAAATCAGATCATTGTTGATGCAGATATGATTATAAATGGTGAAAATGAAGGAGGGAATTCCAAAAACTTAAAGACAAGTAAAGATGCCTTATTTTGGTGCAGCAGCTGTGCAGAGCCAGCACCTAGGCTACATGCAGGCAGCGCCAGGTGTAAAGGCGAAATGGTTGCGTGAGGAATTTAATATCTCTGGATCGGTTTTTTGATCGGCATGTTTTTCCGATCACCGATCAGGCTATTTTTGGCCATTATCGGCCGAGCATGATCGGCTGCCGAGCAATCGGAGCACCTCTATCCTCAAGGATGATGAACTTTGTGGAAACACCACGTCCAAAGCCAGAGAACAGCAGTGACAAGTCGTTATTGTTGGTCTGGAATTATCTTCCAAACATGAGTTTGTACTTCAAGCCAAGAGCTAGGGGTGTGCAATATGAGAATATTTGTGATGATGGCCACTTTATCAGAGTGATGTTTACTTACTTAGTGCTAGTTGTCTTCACTTATCAGTGGGTTTACATTTTAATGTGTTTGCACATGCAAAATCACAAGTATATTCATTACAATCTGTTCAGAAAGGTTTGTAGCCCTAAAGTGCCTGTTTTTGTTTTGTTTCGGTGGAATACAGTGACTTGAACACTCTAACCCGCTCTGTTTACTAAATATCACAGGACCAGAAGAGAGAGGAAGGGAAATACAGGAAAGACATAACTGAAACTTGAGAGTACAACAATTCTAGCATTAGTGTGGTTCCACGGTCATCTGGTTGACTAACTTCACTTAATTCACGACACATGTGGCTCTACATGTCAGAATATGTAACAGAATACAGAGCTGTATGAAATAGAAGTAGAAGTACTCTCACATTAGAATGTAATTACAACACTAGTGGGATATGACATGGTTTGAACTTTGTAATATCACACCACTAGTGTAATAATTACATTTCTTTTAAAGAAAACATGTCCTAAACCTTTTACTCTTACCTCTGTACCAGACTCCAGACTGATGCCCCAGTCCACTCCATCCTCCACAGTGATCCCGAAGTTCACATCAGCGGACTCTGTCCCTGCACCCAGGTCACCCCAGTCAATCTGAGGGCAGACAATGGATGCAAAGACTTTTCACAAATGTACCAACAGATTCACATACCAACATACGTATGCAGGACTATAAATTATTTATTTTTTTCCATCACAAGACAAAATGTTTAAAAGTTGTTCAATCTTACTAGCGGCCAAACACACATTCAATAATGGGTCAAAGTGGCTAGTAAGCTTTCTTTTCTACCAGCCAAACTGAATTTTCACCAGCATCTGGCCGGTTGTGGGGGTGTTCATTTAGAGGCCTACACATATGGCAATAATGATAATAACGCATTCGACACGCCAAATCATTTACTCCCCTTCACTAGACACATGCCAATACATAGACACAGCCCACTACAATAACCGCCCCAGCTCTCACCATTTCTATGACGCTCACAACTGCCCAAATACATACACTAGGGTTGGGCGGTATACCGTTAAAAAAAACGTGATAACGGTTTCACCTACACAAGGTTCACTTTTTGATGAAAACCGTGATAACGGTTTTCACCTACACAAGGTTCACTTTTTTAAAAAAGTTTTTATTTAAAAAAAAAGTGATTAAAATAGAAATGGAGATTGATTTAAATTCAGGATTTTATCTCACTTTTAAATTTAATTTCAGCCTTTTCTTCAGAAACATTGAGATGTGGGGGAAAATCGCCGCTTATCAAAAAAAAACCTGGCAGAGAACCGTGATATCAATTTTCATTAAGAAAACCTTGATACGCATTTTTTCCTAAACCGCCCAGCCCTAACATACAAAAATACAATATACACAATAGAAACAAACAAACACACAAACAGACATACTGTACATCAGCTCACACGGACAGGGCCACAGACAGCTTTGGCTGGACCCAGGGACAATGTCACAGAGAGTGCGCTCTTCCATCCAACACAAACTAATGTTATAAGGACCCAATTCTGGGGCTACCCGCTCTCTGGATCTGGCACAACTGACTCCTTTGTCCACCACGCCTGTCAAGTTTCCCCTACACACAGACACCAAACATGCCCCAGTGCCAGTGCCAATGCCAATCCCATCCCTCACCACTCCCTCAGTGTGACACTACCAAAGCAACACAAGGCGTACAGATATTGTGCACACAAACAGACACACAGCAGTACATAGAGACCCACCCCACTAACAAACAAATAATACACACAGAGACGGGTCCCAGTACGAATATCCATCCAGTCTATCACAACTTCCTCAGTGACGGTGTCTGATGGGGCCATGCATACACAAATATGATATGCAATAGAAACAAACAAACACACACACAAATAGACATACATTGCCTCACTCAACTGGACACCACAAAGCATCCCCCACTACATTAAGCATCCCGTCTCTCACCACTTCCTCCGTGACGGTGTCTGGGGGGGCCTCCTCCACCACTGGCCTCTCGATGACCGTGGGCTCCTGTCCCGTCCTCCACTCGTATGCCGTCACGTTGCCTTTCTGCTGGACGAACCGCAGCATAGGCAGCACAGGCTCGTTCCTGAGACAACAGAGAATCACACAAACAGGCTCATACTGTCAGGTCCATTTTAAGGTGCACTGTGTAGGATGGTGGCCACAGTAGGTATTGCAACTACGCCGCTCATTGAAACGGTGCTGCTTATAGACAAATTTGATCTTTTCATGTATATTTATGAAATAATAAACTAATATTTACAAGTATGACCAAACTACAGTTATATTAGTTTTGCAGCTACAATGTCTATATCTGGACATTCAAAATGGTAGATATGGAGATGATCTACCTTTTCATGTATTAAAAGTGCAATTTTCCCAGTCATAATGACTGATTAGAATTTGATGGTGATTTTAGTATTTGTGAGACAGGTAACTTTTGGGAATTGCCAGCATGAGTTCTGAAAGAAACTGCTAAGAATATTACACAGTGCACCTTTAAGTCAAGACACACAAGACAATTCGAGACGCTGACGGAGATGCTTGATTTGTTTAGTTGTGTCCACAATTCTGCACGAAAGATTCAAGGACCTACGCAAGCAACTTGTGCCTGAAGAAAATAAGAAATATTCGGCCCACTCATGCTGCTCCCAAATTGTTGTACACCTGTCAACCTCACATGGTCTTCATCACCGGAACAGCAACAGGGGTTACCTTTATGTGATGGTTTTAATTCCGATGTAATAATTCAGAATTAAATAGTTCCGTCGAGTGTGACATTTACATTAAGTTTAAAAAGCGCAATTAAGTTTTGTTCTGAATTAAAATGAATTAATACAGAGTTTAATGTCTCATGTAACTGAGGCAAGTCTGTCGATTTTTTCCTTCTTTTCTTTATGCTCACTTTTGACTTGCCCCTTGTTTGATTGAATATGCATTCTTATTGGTAGTTGTTGTGTCTGACTCACCAGTCGGAGACGAACTCTGCGAAGGCTGAGTAGAGCTGGATGACCTCCCCTAGGCAGGCTGCATCCTTCCCAACCTCCTCCAGAGTAGTGGGCAGGTCCTTCACAAGCGCCTGGAGCTCTCTGGCCACATTATCACCCTGACAGGACACACACACACACACACACACACACACACACACACACACACACACACACACACACCATCAAGTAGTGATTGGTCCTTTCAGCATGTATACTGCTATACACAAACAGTGTATACACAAACTGCCAAGTAGTTCTTCATCTGCTCAGTGTGTCCTCACCGTGATGCCGTACTGCTTGCAGGCAGTGTAGTACTGGTCCCTCATGGCGGCGGAGGAGTTCTGGCAGTCCACCTCGCGCCGGCTCAGCTCCTGCTGCAGCTGCTGGGCCTTGGCCACCTGCCGACGCAGCGCCGGGCCCTCGTAGCTCACGCCACGGAACAACACGCTCGACACCTCAGCTAGGAGGGAGAGAGAGAGAGAGAGAGAGAGAGAGAGAGAGAGAGAGAGAGAGAGGTAGAGAGAAAGAGACAGACAATTGGAACAAACGGACGGACAGACAGACATGAGGAGGAGGAGGAGGAGGAAGAGGAAGGTGAAGAAAGAGAGGGGAGAGAAAAGAGAGGTTTCACAAATTCATTCTTCTTACGCAGCACTTGGCCCTCGTAGTGGAGAGGGGGAGAGAGAGAGAGAGAGAGAGAGAGAGAGAGAGAGAGAGAGAGAGAGAGAGAGAGAGAGAGAGAGAGAGAGAGAGAGAGAGAGAGAGAGAGAGAGAGAGAGAGAGAGAGAGAGAGAGAATTTGTATCTTACAACATAAAAAACAACAAAACATCTGGACCTTCATGGAAAAGCAGAGTGGACACTTCAAGACTACAGGAAATAACTACGTATAGGAACTGCAGTGCGAGGAAAAAGATTGCCATTTGTCCTTCTGATTCGTCTGTGTGTGTGTGTGTGTACTCTCACGTAAACCTCGGACAATTGGTGCCTTCTTGGCAGTCTCCAGAGCGGGTGTGTGAATGTGCGCGAATGTGTATGTGCATTTGAAAGCACTTTGAGTCATGTTTATGTTTGTGATATTGTGCTATTTAACAAGTCAAGCCTGTGAGCTCAGGGAGGAAATGTACATTCATAGAAATGTGAATGGCTTACCCAAATAAGCATTGTCTTTCTCGTATAACGAAATAATTTCTTGCCAGTCCTGATAAAAAAGAATGGAAAAAAATATTATGAGTGACAGAAAGAGGAAAGAAGAAAAAGAAGATACTATGCACCATATCCGTCCACAACACAGTTTACTGTGTTCACCTTCATCCGCTGAGATGAATATCTGCCAAAGATATTCTTTGAAGAGGCTTCCGTTCCCTTCAGGATTTCGACTATCCTAAGGCAATTAAAGTAGTGAATGTCTGCAATGACAGAAGAACACATAAAAGGTTTGCACCATGAAAAATCCCAACATGGAACCAACATCTCTCTCAAGTAAGCATTTACCTTAAAGGTCGACATTTCTTCTAAAGTGCACATTTGATTTTTTGCGGGGGTTGGGGATGAATTGTGCTTCTTAAAAATACTGAATAAAAAGATTTTAGAAGAGACATTTATTTTAATGCGATTTATTGCCCTGGTTAAACAAGGGCAAAATAAAATGTAAAACAAAATCAATGATATCAAGCCTGGCGTCACAATGCCAGAGGCCACAGGCAAGGACAGGAGGTAGACGCTTGACTTGAACATAAACATTACACATATATAATGGCTAACTCACGGGATCCAGACAAAAGCTGTTTGATTTCCTCATTCTCTGGCATGTCTTGGATGGCCGCATTGATCTTCTCCCGAATCTCGAGCATGGCACTCTGCCATTTCAGCGTGCAGTGTCTTCGGTCCACCAACCAGTCTGCATGGGCAGGGAAGATCAATATTATGACCTTCAAATAGGCGTTTCAGAGTTCCTTTCATCAACCGCAACTGACTTATACCCTTTTTCAGAAATCACAGCCACCTGTAGTCTAGGGGCTCCATTCCTTTTTAAAGATGATTTTTTTGGGGTCTTTTTTGACTTTACTTGATAGGACAGTGTGAGAGGTGGACAGGAAGCGAATTAGAAGAGAGACAGGGAGAGGTCGGCAGAGGTCCCGGGCCGGGAATCGAACCCGGGTCAGCCGCATGGCAGGCGAGTGCCCTACCAGTTGGCCACGGCAGGGCCCTAGAGCTCCATTCCATGTTAATCTTGCCATGCGGATGCCAACTAGCAGAGCCTGGCATAGTAAACTAGTAAGACTAGTAAAAAAGTGGTAGGTCGCAGGTTCGAGCCCAGAATAACAAACTAGTGCAGATGACTTAATTTGCATATGCACTACCGAACAAGCAAGCCTAGACTAAGTGTGTGCTGTAATGTACCATTCTGATCTGTCATATGGTCATATTGTAATACTAACAACAAGCAACACGAACGCTCATTCATTCTCATTGACACCCTATGGAGCATCCAGCAAGCAACATGTGTAAATTAACATATTGCACCTGTCTCATGTGTCATGTCATTAGATTAACAAGAAGCAGCAGGTTCATATTCATTCTCACAATCTCCTGCAGCACTTGTCATTCTTCCTGCTGGAATAAGTAGGCTACAGTGTAATTATCAAACCATACATACCAAGAAGTTTGCTGGTTTGGATGTCGATGGGTAGACTTTGTATGTTCTTCTAAAAAAAAACAAGCACACGCAAATGCATTAAGGAGTTAGGAGTGTTTTGCAAAGTAATAACATACTGTATGCTATAGAGGCTATGTGTATGGCATAATTAGAACATGCATCATTCGATCACTGCCACAAGTAAAGTTGATACAATGTTTCAGCTAATGTTTAGCTTGTGAACAGCAGGAAGCTAACGTCAACCAATTACCAAATTGTATTTGATTTTCAAATCGTGCATCACAACATTTACTGATTACTTACCTCCATTGTGCCTTCAGTTATATAACTTACAAACCTATTTGTACTTTAAACATTAGGGTGACAGCATTGCACAGCTAAAACACAAGCAATCTGGTACTGTGACAGCAGGCTGCCATGCCAGGCTGTGATGTTTACAGCAAAATGCCACGTAAAGTTGAAATAGACCAATCCCAGAGCAAGGATAGTCGATGTGGTATGAACCAATTGAAAAGCACTTTATTGCGAGGGCGACTGCGAGTTCGTTGACCTGCCAGCAGATGGCAGACTTGCTTCGAGTTGTTTGCAGAGACACGGCTCTGGAGTTATTCAGGCTCAGGAGTTGCCTTGTTGTTCAGTAGACTGAGAGTAGCAGGTGCAACATCATTATTCAGAAGAATTAGGCCTATATAACCTCCCCACGTTGGTTACATTTGCAACTCTGTCTTTCAGGAAATGGATGGATTCATCTGGTTCATAGTGTCTGGTTAATAATTTCCATTTCATCTTTTCAGAGCACCTATTTGTTGCCAGCGTAGGCCATTTGATGACAGGTTTATGAGTTTTCATGTTTACCTTAGGTTTACCAGCACCTTATCATAGCCATAGCGTCTAAATTTTTTAGGAGTGTCGTCTGTTGCTTTGTCCTATTAGCTTGTAGGTTTCAGACTCTGGACCTGTGAGGCACCTGAATGGTATTCGGCGAAACTCTCCCAACCCCTGAGGGTAGTCCCCTGCACTTGGCAAACACATGAAGATTGCAATCTAACTTTCGCCCAGTAGAGAAGACACGTGTGTGTGTGTGTGTGTGTGTGTGTGTGTGTGTGTGTGTGTGTGTGTGTGTGTGTGTGTGTGTGTGTGTGTGTGTGTGTGTGTGTGTGTGTGTGTGTGTGTGTGTGTGTGCGTGCGTGTGTGTGTGTCTGTCTGTCTGTCTGTCTCGCTGTCTCGCTGTCTCACTGTCTGTGTCTGAAAATAGACTCACTTGAGAGATCTACAACAATAACCCAGTAGAGAGCCTAATGACATTGCATGCCTTGCAGGAGTCTTTCTGATAGCCTACCAATAGAGCGCAGTAGGCACTTGCCGCTTAGTCAGCAGTAAAGCAGGTATGTTGATTTCCTGGATTTATTTAAGCTTTCTAGCGACATAGAGACCTAATAAGCTTAATACAGTGAAGAATTCAGACCCATTCTTTGAAGTTGCCAGTTGCTATAGCCTACAGGAAAAAAAATATCATGCCTGCTGCACCATCAAAAAAAAATATATACCACATTATTCTAAGTGTACAGCATTGGTATAGTGCAAACCTGAAATGTGCACTTGTTCACTGTATGGTCAGTTATATGGCAAAACAATGTAGCCTAATTCATTGATTCTCTTGTCGAAAGAAACTGTGTGGAAACGGTGTGGATTCTTCCCCCCTGTCTCGGAAGAGATGAGTGTTCCCTAGCTTCTTGAAGGTTGAGAGGGACCCCTTTCTCGCTCCCTCCCCTCCTGCTTTCTTTTCTTTCCTTTTTCTTTTTTCTCTCTATCCCACCTTGTTCAGCAGACTAATCAGAAATTTTAATCTTAAGACTCTTATAGGGAATTGGATACGAAAACAAAAATGTCTGGAACATTTGCTTTGCAGGCCAGAGCAGTGCAGCCAGGCATGTTTTTTTTTTTTTTTGTGGTCCAGCCAGCATGGTTCATTTGAATGCATTCAAATGGGCTGCATTGTATCCAGTGGTGACACAATTGCACAGAGGGCCCCAGGGCAAAGGGTAAAGAGAGGAACCCCAACACCACCAATACTGGAGGGCCCTGGGCCCATGGCCAAAAGCCTTGCTTGCCCCTCCTATAGCTTTACCATCTGATGGTATCGCAGCCAGAAGTTGGAAACAAAAGTCACTGATTTCCCCCATACATGCAAAACCTGGAAGGTCAGTTGTTCCTGCTGACCTCTGAACAGTGTGAAACTGCCTGGTGATCCCTATCAGGGCTGGACTGATCATCTGGCGTAAAGGACACAAAGTCCTCGCTGGGCAGACAGTCCTCAAGGGCCACTGCTTTTGTTTTTGTTATTGTTGTTTGTTTTTATTTTTTCCCTTAGAGTCGCCACTACAATTTAGTGAAAGTGAAGTGACAGCCCACTGCAGGAAGTCCGACTCCCTGTCATTGTGTGACACAGCACTCCACAGTACACAGTGCTCCCTGCACACTGCACATTTATGCCTCACCCGTGCAAGGGAGCAGTGCAGCAGGACGGTTCCATGCTCAGGGTACCTCAGTCATGGCGGTAGATGGATGGAGGATGGGGGAGAGCACTGGTTAATTACTCCCCCCGCCAACTTGACGGATTGGGAGTCGAACCTGCAACCTTTGGTGCATCTTTAATATACAGACAGTGGACTGTCATATTATATACATGGTCTATACCAGTGGTTTTCAGCCTATGGGCCGGGGCCCACTGGTGGGCCTTGAAATCATTTTCCAAAAATAATAATCATATTTTGGTGTGTGTTGCTGTTGATTTATTTGAGTTTTATTCTTAATTGGGTCAGAGGTGGGCCCCGAACATTTTTCACAATTTCGAGTGGGCCCCAAGATGAAAAAGGTTGGGAACCCCTGGGCTATACATTTTTATTTTCTCCTGACTGCACGAAACTAGTTGCGCACAAATCAAACTCTGATTGTTGGAAACCGCTGTCAGTCAAAAAATGAGCTCACATTCCAGTTCCAGTGTCTTGCCCCTCCTCACAACACCGTATTGATAAACAAAAAAACACATCTGACTGTGGGAGTGGCTTGACTATGCCAGAAATGCCTGGGCCAATCTTTGGTCTCAGTCCAGCCCTGATCGCTATCTCAGCAGGGGTCTTATGCTTATACTGGAACAAGAAAGATAACATCATTTGTGTGTACACGTAGTTACAGATGATATCGTTTTGTGGTGGGCTTATATTACTTGTGATGTTACTTATGATACACTCACCTGTTTGTTTTTTGTTTTATTATTTTGTGTGACATCTTGTCCATGTGTGTGCGCGCACGTGTGTGTGTGTGTGTGTGTGTGTGTGTGTGTGTGTGTGTGTGTGTGTGTGTGTGTGTGTGTGTGTGTGTGTGTGTGTGTGTGTGTGTGTGTGTGTGTGTGTGTGTGTGTGTGTGTGTGTGTGTGTATGTGTGTGACAGCTCCATGCATGTTGCATTCGCCTTGTTTCCCAGTGCTATGATGTCATCATTCCAATCAGCAGAAGCAATTGGGGGAGTGCTCTAATGAGATGCATCCGTGACACCAGTCAAGTTAAAAGGATCCACAATCCTCCTGCTTCCTCTCGGTGTCTTTATGTATTATGATTTGGACTTGATATAGGCCTATTGTGATGCGTGTGTGTGCGTGTGCGTGTGCGTGTGTGTGTGTGTGTGTGTGTGTGTGTGTGTGTGTGTGTGTGTGTGTGTGTGTGTGTGTGTGCATGCATGTAAAAAACTCTTTCTTCAGAGTGTTTATTGTAAGCTTGTTGTGGACCAATGACCAAGTCTTAATCTGTTAATGGTAGTTACGTAGTTGAGGTTTTTCAGTAAGCGGTAAGTTGGGTCGCCTGCATGCGATCCCACCTGAGAGAGAGAGAGAGAGAGACAGAGAGAAAGGCTACCACAGGTGGGTGGGAACTATAGCCACATCATAAGGTTTGTCCCTGTATCCTGATGGCTAGGGATGGCCGTCTGCAGTGTCATCTGTGTTTGTAGTACTGTACAGTAGAACTGCGGTGGCATCTATAGCCCTTTGTTTGAACATACTCTCCCCCCACCACTCCACTCACACACAGAATCTCTCTCTCTCTCTCTCTCTCTCTCTCTCTCTCTCTCTCTCTCTCTCTCTCTCTCTCTCTCTCTCTCTCTGTCTCTCTCTCTCTCTCTCTCTCATACACTTGTTTGAATAAACGCACACATCCCTACATGCCCTCACTCACTAACTCACTCCTTGCACGATCTTTGAGTTTTTCACACATCTCTACTGGCAGGTGCATTGGAATGAACTCAGTACTGATCAAAATACCTCCTGCCTTATGATCATAGTTTCGATTTTATAATCATAGTTTTGCCTATTCAAAGCATACATTCCAGTGGATGCCATATTGCACCTTAGAAGGTAGGATACATGACTTAAAAGAGAAACTTTTAAGAGTAAATGTTCCACAAAAGATTATCCTGGTCCAGAATTTGAACCCACTTATGATGATTCCTCCATTTTGCCAAGCTAGATTGCCTGGCAGAGACTCAAGAGTCAGAGTTTAATAGCTTTCCCCTTTCATAACATCGGGAATTCCCATGCAGCGAAAGAGAAAATTCATGTCTGACATTGACCCGCACTCAATGCACTTACATGTGTAAACAACACAGGACTCGGGCTTGACTTGAGCCCACGTTGCCCATGTCGGACTCGCTCATGACTTACAGAGGTTAAGATATCTCTGTGTCTGCCTGCATAAATGTTAAATAAACATTAGCGGTTATGGAGCTAAGAACAGTCTGTCTGGGAAAGTCAGCTCTCTGCCCTCCCCTCCTTTGGCCACACACACACACACACAAACACACACACTCTGTCTCTCTCTTACACACACACGCACACACGTACACAAGCATGCACGCACGCACGCGCGCGCACACACTCACACACACACACACACACACACACACACACACACACACACACACACACACACACACACACACACACACACACACACACACACACAGTGTCTCTCTGTCTCTGTCTCTGTCTCTGTCTCTGTCTCTGTCTCTGTCTCTGTCTCTCTCTTACACATGCACGCATGTATGCACATGTGCACGCACACACACACACACAGACGCACTGTCTCTGTCTGTCTTAGTCTGTCTCTGTCTCTCTCTTACACACATGCACGCACGCACACACACACTGTCTCTCTCTGTTTCTGTCTATGTCTCTCTCTCTCTCCCTCTCTCCTACACACACATACGCACACACACACACACACACACACACACACACACTGCCTCTCCTCCCCTGCCCCTGCTGATCACATGGCTCTGTAATGTTACTCCGGTTGCAAAGGGGGCCGGCCGTCACACTTGCTCGGGATTTACACAGTGTGTGTCTGCCACTGTCACACTGCTTCTGGCCTGAGTGAGTGCTGTGTGTGTGTGTAAGCCTGTGTGTGTGCGTGTGCATGTGTGGCAGAGAGAGAGAGGAAGAGGATATACGAGAGAGAGAGAGAGAGAGAGAGAGAGAGAGAGAGAGAGAGAGAGAGAGAGAGAGAGAGAGAGAGAGAGAAAGTGAGAACAAGAGATGCACCTGTGCCTTTGCACCTTACAACTCCAGTAGCCATAGTGAGGGAGGAAGGGAGAGGCTTAGGCACACACACAACAGCACATACCCCGTACACAGTAGAACAGTTAGAAAGGGACGCGCAGAGTAAACCGCATCCACCAAGCAACATGATTTGCAACAGACACAGGCACCTGTTGAGTTGTATAGACGGCTGACACCTGACATTGCTGGGACACCCCTGGGACGCTGCTACATCTGAGGAGGGGACACGGAGCGTAGCCGGACAGCAGAACTTCCTATTCATTATTCAGGTGAGATCTAACGTATGGTTTCTGTTCTGGTCAGGTTACTGTTACAGTGACTCTCTCGTGGAAACATCAGGGGATTCCCAACTAGCTGTCAGGAACTACGTACTGACCGCCTGCCATACCTACAACTAAATGTAAAGACATAAAGATGTAACTTATACCTTACACAAAACTATCTCGGTCAGCGGTTTTGTACCTAAAAGGTAACAGGACAGCGTACTGACCTCCTGCCATGTACATATACAACTATGTGACATAAAGATGTAACTTACCTTTAGGTAAAAAACAATCTTGGTCAGCGTTTTTGTACCTAAAAGGTAAGAGGACAGTTCCTTTATGATACATTAGAAGGCATATCATGTTTTAAAGCTGTTCCATAGAGGAGGATTGCCCTGGTGACAAGTAACTGTACCCACTTCACAGTACTTCCACATAGAGTATGCAGGATCTTCTGACTTTGTGGAATACATCTATAGGAAGTGTTGCATTGTACTGATCGTGTTCCTTGTGAAATTATAGAAGTGGTGCTGATGAAATTACTTTTACTTAACTGAAGATCTTTCAGAACATTAACCAAATTCTTTCAGAACAAAGAAAACAACATGTGTCGAGAACAGTTTATCTAAACCAAATTTTCAGAATGGGTTTTAAAGTAAACTTGATTTTATGAGTGAACACTAGTAATGACGCTTTAATATTTGAATAGCATGAATCGCAAAAAGGGTGTGTAGAAGTATAATTTTATATTTAAGCTATCACCTTTCCCTGGGATATGACATAAGACTGTAAAACATTTTTTTTACTCTGCAATTCCTGGATAGATTAGCTTGTTTTGGATTAATACGCTTGGTTTGGCTTTACATAATTACTACGATGACCTCGTGTTTGATCCCAGATTGTGACAAAGTAGGGAAACCCTGTTATAACGGATCAGAGTTAATGAGTAGGCTATGTACTTAAGTAGGTAATTAAGAAAGTAAGTTAAGTAAGTGTAAACCTGGGTACAATGGGACAGTTGTACAGAGCTGATTGGGACCAAGAAAACATTTTTGGCATAAATTGGCCACTCACACATACAAGATGTTTTCGCACAACATCCTCCTGTTTGACCAATCAATCAATTGCCTAAGATGGACCACTGGGTCACCCCATCTACACTGTGGGCCAGTCCCTAAAAAAATAATAATAAACAAACAAACAATTAACAATAGGGCCTATCGGACCCTGCAGTTCAGTATTCTCTTTGCTGGTTGCCACCTTGTCTGACAAAAAAAACTATGTTTTTCCAAACCAGTTCACTTTTTCTCGTAAACAATGGCACTCTTCATTTGGTGTCCAGGGCAAATGTAAGCCTATATTTTACCTGGGACAGACCATTAAAAACTTGGACAATCAGGTAAAACCGAGGCAGGTGGCAACACTATTTGTTCCTTTGTCACACAGGTGTCATGTCAATATGAGGTACTCGGAGCACCCAAGGCATTACAATAGCCGCTGAATGGGATTGAGGTTAGGACTGGGTTCGAGTTTAGGCTATGTTAAGGACCACCACATCTCATCTTGAAGCAGCCCATAGTAACAGAACACCTCAATGGACATTACATTACATTACGTTTACAGTAGCTCATGCTTTTATCCAAAGCAACTTAGTTATTTACAGAGTATTGGTTACAGTCCCTGGAGCAGTAGGGGTTAGGTGCCTTGCTCAAGGACACCTCAGCCATGGAGTGTAGTGGAAGGGTGGGATACTGGGATTCGAACCTGCAACCCTGTGATCTGAAGCCCATGTACCTTAACCACTATAGGCAAAGTCTGCAATGGACAGTTTGACATGTTCACCCTGCAGCTTTGTGTAGCAGGTCACGTTTTCTAATTGATTTTGCATAGCCTATATGTGAATAATTAGCCTATACTTTTTGTAATTGAATTAACCTCTATGGTTAAATTACAATAGAGCTCTTGAAGTTCTCGAAGGTAAGGTAACTGGAGAACAACCTGGCTAAGGCCCAAACATCTTGTCCATGTGTGTGCGCGCACGTGTGTGTGTGTGTGTGTGTGTGTGCGTGCGTGCGTGCGTGCGTGCGTGCGTGCGTGCGTGTGTGTCTGTGTGTGTGTGTGTGTGTGTGTGTGTGTGTGTGTGTGTGTGTGTGTGTGTGTGTGTGTGTGTGTGTGTGTGTGTGTGTGTGTGTGTGTGTGTGTGTGTGTGTGTGTGTCCCCTTCAGTCTAACCTTGGGGCCACCTTCCTCCGCCTTGGTCAAACATTGTATCGCAGAAAGCTTTTTGAACTTGGTTAGTGATTACTGCTTGTTTCTTTTTGTTCCCTCTCTTCTTCTTCTTCGCCCCCACACAGTCAGTGTAGTGTAGCTTCCTTGTGATCTTTCAGGCACTTTTGCTTGCTCACCCAGACAAAACGCATGCAGAACGAGGAGGTAAATGATTAAGCATCGGCAGGAAAGGGCTGTTTCGACACAACTTTTTATTTTCTTAGCTTTGCCAAGATTTTGAAACGGAAACAAACATGACCCTCCTTAGGTGCTACACAGTAAGCTTTGAAGTGAGATATGGCCGTGGTGCAACTGGCATCAGCGTTGAGCTACAGCAAAGGCCGACATCAAAGGATGTGTGTCCAGTGCTCCTACTACTGTGTTGGCGTTAATTCATCAAAACATGTTCACAACGCTCAATGATCAATCACTGCTCATCAGGGGAAGGAAATTGACCTTGTAAAAATTCTGAAACTTCTTCCAGCTAATGACAAATAGGCCTAGATGATTAAATTTCTCTGCCCTCAATTGTAAACTAATGTTTGTGTCCAAAACTGATATGGCGCTTTCATGTTCTATAGGCTACATATCGCTAAGTATAGGTCCTACTGTAAGTCATGAGATTTTTATTCAAGTTCTGGTTCAGCTTTGCTACGAGAGTGATCAGGTCTCAATAGGGATACAGTAGAGTTGGTGTCTGTTGAGTCAGCTGAGGACTAAACCCAGTGGTCCCCAAACTGGGGGTTGAGGACTCCTATAGGGGTTGTGGAGGTACTACAGGGGGGCCGCTGAGCATAAAGGCCTGAGGCCTGAGGCATGAACATGCTAGCCTGATTATCATCGACTTTCAGATCTCTTCGAGACTTGGTCTGACCAAGAGCATGACAATTAACATTTCCCAAACTGTGTGGTTGACCCACCTCCCTTGGAGTTCCTGTTTTTTCGGGAGCTCAGAATCATGTTTGTATTATCCTTGGCCTGACTAGAAGCAACGCTGAAGGTGTGGCGTCACTAGGAGGGCACAGCCTGGCTATGAGCACGCCAGCCAGTTCTAGATTTAGGTACGGGCATTACTTGCACGGATCTGATGGCCTAAATGCACCTCTTGTGATATCCAGTTCCAGTCCAGTCACAACCTGGTCCACTTAAGCATAGCTGTGGCTTCAGTGTGGTAATTATGACATAAGAGAAGTCGAGAGGATTAGTATTAAGTATTAGTATTATTGTGTTTTGGATTATGCAGTTTGTTTCAT
>NC_085873.1:6512849-6565349 GCF_034702125.1 Engraulis encrasicolus
TGGAACTATTTAATTCTGAATTATTAATCAGAATTAAAAACGTCATGTAAAAGTAGCAATTAGCATTTAGAGGAGAAGTTTTGGAATTTAATAATCCTCTAATCAAGTCCTGTTATTTGATGTCGTAGAGAACTGTTGGTAAAAGAAATAAGGAAAAATATGGAAAATGGTTGATGTAAGTTACACAGACTGACACATAGCCTAATGCTCTAGTTAACACTTTGTGAATGGAGCATAGGCCTATGAGGAAAAGCGGTTGGTTAGAATATGTGAACCTGCACCAGATTTTGTGTTCCATGGAATTCTCGGAGACCAGGTTTGGAAAATAACTGAATGTCAGATCAGTTTTTGGCAACAGTTCATTATTCCGTCAATGTGGCATCACATGTTCTTGCTCATGTTCACTGGCAGCACTTGGTGACCTTAAACAACAACAGCGCAACAGGTGAATGACAACCTTCAAAGGCACTCATGCTCAGTGCTGGACTGGGATGAAAAACCAGGAGCCGGGCATTTTTAACCAAGACCGGTCCACCATAGCCTGATTATCATTGACGTTCCAATCTCTTTGAGACTTGGTCTGACCAAGAGCATAACAATTAACATTTCCCAAACGGCATGGTTGACCCGACTCCCTTGGTTTGCTTATATTTGTTTGCTTACCGACAAAGTGGGAGGAGTGCCTGTATTTTCGGGAACTCAGAAAGTACTTGCATTGCTCTTGACCTGACCAGTTGCAACGCTGAAAGTGTTGCGTCACTAGGAGGGCACAGCCTGGCTAGGTCCACCAGGCATTGAGAGAGACAACGAAGCCTTTGACAAAATGTCGGTCCTCTACTATGAGCTTATTTTTTTTTACCCTACCAGCAAAAATGCTCAATTGATATCTGACTATCTTGAAGTAGCCTGCTATAGCGGCATGAGGACTGACATCATTGAGCAGAGGGCTAGGCCAAAATCATCAACAGTCCACCGGGCAAATGCCCTGTTTGCCCTATGGCCAATCCAGACATGTTCATGCTTCTAGATCCACAGTGGCATCCAACATTTTCTTTGATGGAACACTCCCCTGACCTCCTCATAAGCATGCCAACGCCCCCACCCAGCATGATGTTGTAAATTCTGAAAATATCATGAGTAATAATAATTATCATTTATCAGTATGCCATTAATAAATATGCTGGTTATAACCAGGGCCTGCTAACAGCTTTGGCTGGGCCCAGGACAAAGTCATCTGGAAGGGGCCCCCACCCAATACATTCAATGCAATGAGAACCCAATTCTGGGCCCCTTCTGTCCATGGGCCCAGGACAACGGTCCCCTTTGTCCCCCCCTGTCAGCTTTTCTGGTTATCACACAGCTTCCTAGAATGATGTTAGCTTAAATGGGCCTTCTCAACATGCCCTCATCTGTCTCCTCTCGCCTTCCTCTAAACGCTCCCCCAAGGTCTCTCCAACACCCCTGGAGGACTGTAGAGCCCCCGTTGAAGAACTCTATTCTAGATGTAGGGAGCTGGAGCAGGGATAAAGTCATACCGTACATTGCTACTTTGTCTGTAGCTGTGATAGCGTCCAAGCATGTGTGCGTGCTGATTGTCAGCAAACTCCACGTCAACTGTTTGACACCACACCTGTGCAAAAGTTGTCGATAAGGTAGATTTGGCATTTTTTTCTGTCTAGTTTCAGAGTGAAGGTACGTGTACAGCTCTGTGGCTGACACGTAAAGCACCTTCTGTCCCCAGAATGGCTTTGGTGACTAATTCTGAGCAAAAACCATGTGAGTCGAGTTAGATAACTCATATAATCTTCAACAAGGTGTTGTAAGGTCTGTTAGCACAATACCCTGGCCATTGTACAGTCAGGAGTCAGCAAGTATTAAAGACTTCCAGATTCCACATGATACGTCAAAACCATAGAGAAATAATACAAAAATAAAATGGTAAAAATGCTTCAAATTCTGGCCATTATACCCTAATTGTTATAACTCCTTAGCCAGGCCGTGCCCTCCAAGTGACGCAACAGCTTCAGTGTTGCTACCAGTCAGGTCAAGAGTCAATGCAAGTACTTTCTGAGTTCCCGCAAATACGGGAACTCCTCCCACTTTGTTGGGAAGCGAACAATCATTAGCAAACCAAGGGAGGACATTTGGGAAATGCTGTTTGGGAAATGTTAATTGTTATGCTCTTGGTCAGACCAAGTCTCGAGGAGATTTGAAAGTCGATGGTAATCGGGCTAGTAACTCCTTACCTACAAGAAGCAGTGCCATTCACTTTTTATGTGTGATAAAAAAAAACAATAAACGTCTACATCAAGGTCTACAGCCTACCCGGGGCCTCCTCATATCATCGTGCAGTTGTCTGTCTGAGACATCTGGACCTTCGGTCAAACCCAATATAGCCCTTGGGCCAAAATATTTCCCCTGCCCTGCTAATGCCATTTTCCTTCCCCCAACAGGTTTCTGCTGTGTTTTTAGCTCGTCTTCCTTGACATGGCCGATCCCGCCTGGTGGAAGCTAACCTTCCTACGCAAGAAGAAGTCTGAGGCCAAAGTTCTGTACGAGATCCCGGCTGAGTTCACCAGCAACACCGACAACAACAAGGACAGCAGCAGCACAGGCTCGGGCTGCGATCCCATCTCCACCGACAGCCAGTTCAACTACCGGCTAGAGAAGATCGTGGACAAGTCCACCACGGCCACCAAGGGCCGCCACGTCAAGGTATCCCACTCCGGCAGGTTTAAGGAGAAGAAGAAGGTCAGGGCCACCCTGGCCGAGAACCCAAACCTCTTCCCTGAAAACAAAATGGCCACCAACGAGAACTTTGTGACAGCCAAAGATTAACTGACTCCCTTTGAGTGACATTCAAAAAAAAAAAAAATGATCAGACTCTTTGTTGACAAACACCTGCACAATTTTTTTGTTGTTGCTTTTTTTAGAGTATGTGAGTGTGTTTATATGAAACATGATTTACTGGACTAAAGGTTTATTCACATCCTGAAATGAATGAGATTTTTTTTTTTAAATCAAGACTTGCCATCCACAGATATGCCTACAAGACAGAAAGACCTCATGCTCTACTCAAGGGCGCCGGAACGAGTGTTAAAGTTGGTGGTGCATTTTTTCTTGATTCATTATTTCTTAACAATATTACTGCTGCTGCACTCCACTCATTTTGCCTGCAGTAAAAGTTGATAAGTCTCATTTAGGGAGCCCAAAAGTGGGGATGCCAATGCACTACTGCATCCCCCTGTCTGCTACCTATGGCTCTACTGTGGAAATCTATAACACAGGAGTGCTATTATAATTTGCATACCACCCCAAAGGCTGTTCTAGGCAACTATCACTTTTCTTCATCGTGCACAGGACCTACTGATCTTTCCATGGCTGCTGGGGATTTCTGCTAGACAATCACTCCAATATTGATCATGTGTATGGGCCTAATATTGCACATGTTGGGAACATTGTTTCACCTCGTATTGCATTAAAGGATGATGATGCTGTTTGTAGCCTACATGTGAAGCTGGTTTTAATACAACTACAAGGCATAGACTTAAAGAAAAATGAAACAAGGAAACTAAGAATGGACATATTTGTACACTGTGGGTGGGAAACTTGTAGTCAGCGACAGTTAGAACGTCAAGTGAAATAAAACATAAAACTTTACGTTGACACTGATTATTCATGGACACTCTGCATACAGAATCAAGTAGGTAGCAGGCTTCACTCAGGTTTCTTGATAACCTTTAAGGGTGCTGTCCCAAATAAATACTTAGAATCAAAGAAAAGGGGGGCGCACCTTGTGTCAATTTTTCTTCTTTATTTTTGCGCACCTTGTGTCAATTTTTCTTATTTATTTTTGTTAACAGACGCGTTTCGGCGTGTGCCTTCCTCAGTGTGCACTCTGCATACAGTAAACGTATGCGAAGGTATAGGTCAGCTGTGCTGCATCAGATGTGTCCACTTCTGTTTATTTCTGGCCCAAGCAGAAACAAAAGAGGTGCAGCTGATGAGTTGTTAGACCATCAGTAATAATGCCAATGAGATAGTGATACAGGGGTTTCATTCAGCTTGGCAACATGCATGTCAGCTTGATCTAATTTTACTGAGATTACTTTATCTCAGTTTCAGCCGTTTGCACTGAGCCACACGGCATCATTTTACTCGGACCAACATGGGACTTACACACTATATGGGGTGCAGGTTGCACAGTTTTACTCAATAGAAAGCTGCACTACATAGTGAATTAGCTAACTTTTCAGACAGAGCAAGATATTAATGGAGACATTGTGGCTGGTCAAGACACAAGCTTTAAAAAAAGGTACTCTCTTGCTATGCATGTGACAATTCGGCTCTTTAAACCTTTGAGATGTCTTTGTGTAGTCTGAAAGAGAAAATCTTCATAACGTTCATATTGAACTTGCTCATTACTTCCAGTAAGTAGTGACTAACACTCAAGTACCAGTAGCCTTCAGGTGAAAATGTAACTGGAGAGAGATCATCAGCCATATTTTTTGCACAACACTGCCACCCTCAGGAAGAACAAGACCTATTAGTATTTCAAATATCACTTTATTAGATGTTGTATACTTCACGATATATACAACATTCCCTGCATTACAGTTACACTCTTTGCGCTTCATGACAATTACATAGATTTCACATATTTCATAATTCACATGTCAGATTTACAGACATACATTTTGGCACGTAAACATCATGGAGAAATAACTTTGCACACCAAAGTATGCATGTTCGACATACTGCATTTATTAGGCTTTACAAACCAAAATCATATCCTATCACACGTTCGAGTGAGAAAATGTAATAATCATCGCTATCTGGAAGGTGGATTAAACACCTTCATGGAAACGGCACAACACAGTCACAAACGCACAGGAATTGGACAAACCTGCATTCTTCAATTCGAGCATACACACACACATCAACATGAGGTCAAAAGCGTGTAACTTTAAAAGCTATTCACTTTTCGAGTTAACAAAGGCAGAGGAGCTTGTGCTCTTAAGACAGGGCTTTTGAGTGACAGTGCATTTTATGGAAAACAATGACATAGTGAATTCAGGTAAATTGGGCCACTTTTTTCTTCTTCATATAAGCGAATGGCCAAAAGTGGCCCAACTTGCCTGAATTCACCCCTACTGTACTAGGACCACACCAAACACATGTCCATATGGCCAAACACATCTCAGAGTGTACAGTATGTATCCTTGGATCCCTTTCAATATCTAACCTCCCGTCCTCTCCTTGTGCGTATGGCCTCGTGGTGCGAGAGAAGACGTCATTGACGACAGAGCTTTTATTTGAAAGCACAATTCAAAGCTAATTTTCTCATTTGCGATCAGGAAGGTGAATGGGTAAAAGTCCCCCAAAGGTTGTTGTATCTAGGCTGACAGCAGGGAAACTTTGTTGGGCTGGGCGTCCGTTCCGAGGCACACAAACAAGAGGAGATCACAAGCAAAAGGGGAGGATGGCGGGTTAGCTATGGAAAGGGACCCCTTGAGTTATTCAGTCAGTGATGCCGATGGAACATGTGCATTTTCAAGTAAGAACAAAAAGATGTCATGATCAACCTAACGGGACTTATTACATTATTATAGCATTGAGCGCATTTACGTGAAGGCAAAATTCTGATTTAAATTGAAACATTGGCAGTATTCGGTTTGCGCACAAGTCATGTTAACTCTTTACTCATTCCAAACGTGGCCTTATTCCACACAATGCTTTTCCACACGTAAAAAGAATATTCCGCAACTTGATTTAAACCAAATACTGACAATATTCTGTTGAGACTGGAACGCTCCCTGCATTTAACGGCAGTCACTCAAGCTGGCCAAATAGGATCCCTTTCACACGATTATGATGAGGAAGATGTGGTGTTAACAGTTGATAGAATGTCTTGTAGTACAGCTGATTGGAGCCCTGCGACGCTGCCAATCAAGGGGAGAGTCTTTGATAGACCCACCCCCCTGCGGCCTCGTGTTGCATGTCTTTCACCTCCGTCTCTCCCTCCTTCTGCCGCGTGAACACTATCCGGTCGTGCAGCCTGTTAGTTTGGCCCTGCCAAAACTCTATGGTGTGAGGCTTGACGATGTAGCCCCCCCTAGAGGTAAGAGAGAGAAAACGCATCAAACATTACTCTTTGAACAGACAGCGGGGGCATTCAGTGCACAGTGTGTGCACTTCGAACTTCAACGCCGCCAAGCACGGGATGTCACACAGTTAATGGGTGAACTAAAGACTGCGTTTTTTGTAAGTGGCCCTTTTTCCTCCTTGTGACATACACAGCTGAAAAAATAACAGAATGCCTTTTAATGTCACTATTCACGTGTGCAATGGACACTATACATATTCACAATGGCAGTGAATGAAACTCACTGCAGTGCAGACATCAGGGGATATACAAAAATGTGACCACCACAATTTCCTGAAAAGCACACTCACCAGTAGTCAGGCATTGGGACTTCAGTGTCTTTATACTTCTCTTCTAATTCAGCGTTTTTCTGTCTCATGAACTGTAATGATAAAAACACAAAAATGTTCTTGACTATCATGTGTTAAGTCAGATGTTTGAGAACTTCAGGTTACTGACTCCTTCTGTGGAATGGCAGAATATTGACAAGAGAAGAGCTGATTGAATAAAAGGGGAATGAGTGGATGTCGATGTATTCACAAAAGATACTGAGTGTGTATGTGTGTGTGAGAGAGAGACATAATATATTTACATGTGCATACAGCTGAACAGCTATGGGGTTCAGTTGCCATCTTTCCCAAATCATTAAAGGACAAAAACATCCAAACCAGTAGAGTTGTTCTGTACATAATATGCATGTTGCTGCCCCCACCCTTTGGAACAGTCTACCTCTCCATGTCCGTCAAGCCCCCACACTGGCTACGTTCAAAAAGCAGCTAAAATCACACTTATTCACTGAGGCCTATGGTCCTTAACCACCCTGCCCCAACCCCTCCTCTATCCCCCTCCTCTCCTCTCTCTCTATTCCCCTGCTCACTCTCCTTTTGTAAAGCGACCTTGGGTAACTTGAAAGGCGCTATATAAAACACAGTTGTTATTATTATTATTATTATTATTATTATATTGCATATGCCCCTATGACCTCTCATTCACTTAAATGAAACATGAATAAGGGGAGGCAGTGTATTTACATTACAGCTAACCCTTTTATCCAAAGTGGGTATTGGTTATAGTCCCTGGAACAGCGTACAGTTAGGTGCCTTGCTAAAGGGCACTTCATCCATGCAGTGAGATAGGGAGAAGAAGCGTGGGGTTCGAACCGGCAACCCTTTGAGCCATCTCCTTAACCACTCGGTCACGGCTACCCCAAATGCCCAGTAACTGTCTGACTTGCCTCTCTGTCGGGTATGACTGTGCTCTGCCGGCTCACCACCGCCCCGATCTGGCTGCTCTTGGGCCGCGAGTGGAAGTAGTCACAGGAGCTCTGGTAGGGGATGCGCTCCACCGTGCCCTCAATACGGATCTTTGGAGAGAGCAGAGGACATGCCATCGCAATCAAAGACAGGGTCATTGCAATATCTTGCTCAACCCCCTCCGGGTGGGGGGCAGGTAACAATTAGGAATAATGGAAGCCCAACAACACAAGACAGAATGATTGTGCGAGGACCTCTAAGGGATCAGGAAAACCAATTATAAGCACTGATTGCTTAATATGAACAGGTTGATAGAAAGTGAAAGTTATTCTTATTTTATTATGTGAAGCAAATATGTTTAAATGTACTTTCAAATAGGCAATCCTGGCACAAATCTTTGTACAGTACATCCAGTTTGTGTCATATGATGATAATGATAATGATAATGATGATGATGATGATGAGTATTATGCTACAGATGACAAAATGGCACTTACCGATCTGTTTAAAGGTTCCCAGTAAAACACCAGACAAGCGTGTGGGTTGCTTTCCTGAATAAAGATAACATACATAAGCACACTCCACAATATTACCGTACATACAATAGTGGCATTAGCTGTCGTTGCACCACCCTGACGTATGCTACTGCCACAACGTCATTGATCCACAGCTGATGCATGTATGTGTATTGTGTTAAAGTCGTTTTCAAAGGTCACTGCACTCACCAGCTCTTTGCCTTTTCGGCTCTCGTAGTTAGAAAAGAAACGGAACCCCTCGTGGTCAAAACCTTTCAGCAGCACCATGCGAGCAGATGGGAGCCCTTCTCTGAAAGGCAAACAAATAAACCAATAAAATGCATATACAGTATACAGGTAAATTACTTTTTTTAGGCTGAGACGTCAGGTGGTACAACCACAGCTAAAGCCCATACATTAATTAGTAATTGGTAATTGTGGAATAATTGTTTCTGTTTAATATGTTTCTAAACTTAATAAACAAAAAAACCCATCCAAACAAAACAAAAAAACACATTTAATTCATACAACACTGGCATTAGCTGTGGTTTGCATCACCCTGATGGGTGCTACACTACACTACTGGGCTTTTACAATTAATTGAAAAACATATTGTATAATCATAATCATATTGTGTAATCAAGCCAAGCATAACCTTTTATGGACAATGATTGAGCACATGGCTACTCATATTAATTATTCATTGTCCTTGTTATGAAATATTTTGTGAATGATTTCTTTATAGTGCATCCTACTGCGTGTCTAAGTATTCCTCAAATGCATACTACCTCCTGCCACTCACACAGTCAATAAGAGGTAATTCTATTGTCCCATCCTAGTTGTTAAAGACATGGCATCAGTGAGAATGGAAAAATCTACCATTTGTGATCGTTTGGCACATCACACAAATTTGTATGTATACTACAATCTTGACATTTCTGTCACAAGACCACTTGCATAGTGCATCCTGCTGCGTGTCTAAGTATTCCTAAAATGCATACTACCTCCTGCCTCTCACACAGTCAATAAGAGGTAATTCTATTGTCCCATCCTAGTTGTTAAAGACATGGCATCAGTGAGAATGGAAAAATCTACCATTTGTGATCGTTTGGCACATCACACAAATTTGTATGTATACTACAATCTTGACATTTCTGTCACAAGACCACTTGCATAGTGCATCCTGCTGCGTGTCTAAGTATTCCTAAAATGCATAGTACCTCCTGCCTCTCACACAGTCAATAAGAGGTAATTCTATTGTCCCATCCTGGTTGTTAAAGACATGGCATCAGTGAGAATGGAAAAATCTACCATTTGTGATCGTTTGGCACATCACACAAATTTGTATGTATACTACAATCTTGACATTTCTGTCACAAGACCACTTGCATAGTGCATCCTGCTGCGTGTCTAAGTATTCCTAAAATGCATAGTACCTCCTGCCTCTCACACAGTCAATAAGAGGTAATTCTATTGTCCCATCCTGGTTGTTAAAGACATGGCATCAGTGAGAATGGAAAAATCTACCATTTGTGATCGTTTGGCACATCACACAAATTTGTATGTATACTACAATCTTGACATTTCTGTCACAAGACCACTTTGCAGTGGAGCGTGCCATCAAAAACTTCCTTGCCACCAAAAGGGTTGATGGGTGCACTGTACTATGACGGCCATACAAGCGAGCCAAGTTCCTTGGCTTTTGGGGTCAGACTCAGAGAGGGTATGTTTGATAAGCTGGGCTCCAGGCTACGGCAGGTGATTCCCTGATTGACGCTCCCAACCCAGGACGCTCCCATTTCATCTCGCTCCCACTAGCCAGACTATCGGTACCACCGCCATATGACGGAGCTAGTTATGTTGTTGATGTTAGTTTTTTGTTTCTAACCCTAACCCTAACCTTAACCCTAACCTTAACCCTAAACCTAACCCTAAACCTAACCCTAACCCTAAACCTAACCCTAACCCTAAATTGCTTGTATGTGGCAGTATATGATAATACGTGAAATATAATCGGGTGGGACTACACGTCCGGGAGTGATAGAAACACCTGGGACCGCACGTCCGGGAGCGATCTCAGTTGGGAGTCTCCATCCCCCACCGCGGCAGGTTTGCCTGGTTCACACCAGACCATATCACAAGTGAGATATGTCTTCCAGATCGGAAAAATTGTGCAAAGCAGCATGGGATTTCCCAGGTGAAGTCTCTTGATGGGGTGAGAATTAGGCTGTTTTGGGGCGCATCAGGCCCACACTCACTTGGTAGCTGTGGCAATGCACATCGCATTGGCCTCGCCGACCTCTGGACACTTGGTGGCTGCATCGAACCAGTTTCCAAATTGGTTTATCGGGTCCAGGGATACCAGCTGGTCTTCTTCAAAACACTGTGACATCAGAACATAGAGAGCATTTGGAAAAGAACTGGAAAGGAAAAAAACAACTGGACTTTGCTCAAATCCGATGCACAACTTGAAATGTAGCCTACAATCATAAAGAAGTCAATAGGCTGTATAGCTGTAGTTATAGGAGTCAATAGGAAAGGTGTAGTGTTTGCATGTGTCTTGAATTAAAAGCACCAGTTTTAATGTAGGCTATTCTCATTGAGATGAATTAAGAGAAAGCTAGAAGTGAAAATTGATGGGAAAATACAACATGATGATGACAGTGGAATTACACACTGAAACTGCCAGTTTGAGAGACCATTGAGCCCACAGGATATGTCACGACTTCAGGTTAAATAAGGTCAGGCTAATTGATTCATACCTGATCGTCTCCCTTGTATTTCTTTCTCATGTCACTCAGATCCATGGCGGTGCGCGTGTCAGGCGTTTCCGTGCAAAACGAAACACAATTCAACCTATATTTACAAGGAGACAGAACAGAAACAGCTGCACAGCATTTCCCTGTTTTTCTAATGTCCCTCAATGCAATGACACTTATCGCACGTATCATGCTTCTACACAGCGGCACAATGTGCAAAGCGTCATCACGTTTTATACAACGCAAAATGTTACGAAAAGCCCTTATGAAACAATCGCTGAGTTTAGTAACAGTGCTTACAGCACCCTCAGACGTTAAAAAAATGATACAAAATGGAAATGTAATAATTAAAACAATACATCTATTAAAGAGTTGGTGTTTGTTGGCGGCACCAACCAGCAATTTCAGTTTTATAGCTTGATGTTTAGATGTATAGTAAATCGTTTAATTTAACAACGCAGTGTTGTTCAGAAAACGCTGTACTCACGCTGTCCGTTGCGTCACATCCGGTGGCTGTTTCAAAATGGCAGCGACCTTGTGTGGGAAGCTAGTAACTAGACCGGGTAATTATTATGTCTTCATTGTATTATTTTGCATTTATAAGTAGAAACATGATGTGGGAACTCTAAAATGTAGGGATATTGTCCTGAAATTGTTTAAATGTCATGATAATCCGTATTAACCTCTCTCAGACGTTATAAAGTTGGGGAGATACCTGGGCAGATGGTTAGCGCGGATCTAGCTATCTAGTTAATTACTTATTTACATCTATTTATTATTATTTTAGTCACTTAGAGCTACCAAAGTATGGCTTTGGCAAGCAACAGCAAGGTAATGGAAGGCATATTTTCACTTTGCGTGTCATCCGACGTTGCGTTGAATTGTCGTTATTTCTCATCGGCCGTGACAGTGTTTGAATGCTGTCAATCAATCAATGAACGAGATGGCATACAGCCTGCATCGTTCATCGCCGATACAGCATTTCACTGTATTACTGGATACCGTTTACAGTATTTCACTCCAGAAAGCCTTTTGAGGGACTCACTGGGGGGATGCTTCAGGGCAGTGCAATTAGTATTTTACACAGTAGCCTACAGCAGTCTGCAGTTGTGTGGCCACACTAAAAGTATAAATGCATGAACCGTTTACAAACTCCAAAAAGAAGCTCAGTTTACAGCTGGACTCTTTTGACCAAATTTTGACCTGTATGAATGAGCATTTTCAATGACGGGCTCAGACGTCAGGTGGTATAAACACAGCTAATGTCCATATTAACTAGTACGGATTGTTAATGTACCGCATTGAATATGCTTCTTAGATAATCTACTAAAAACAAAAGAAATAATTAAATCCTTACAATAGTGGCATTAGCTGTGGTTGCACCACCCTGATGTGCGCTACTACAAAAAAATCTCATTGACCCATACACAACATAAATAATAACTAAAAAAACACCCTTTTCTTCACAGCATGGCTGCCCCTGACCCAGAGTGTGCGGCACGGGTCCAAGGCTGTGACGCGTCACAGGAAGCCAGTGCACATCCTCAAGGCGAAGCTGCTCGCCGTCACCAAATACATTCCCCCAAAGCCCGGCCCTCCACCTGGGGCTTTGGTCCCCCGGTCCAAAAGAGAGCAGGAGGTAGTACAGTAGGAGTGTCTGTGTGTGATCGAGTGAATTCAATGTCATTGCACATGTGTATAGTTTAAATTGTACATGTGAGGCCCTGCCGTGGCCATATATATATATAAAATAATTGTACATGTGCATATAATATGCATTCTAAGATAATGAGAGAATGTCAAAGACTATGTTGTAGTTTTTTTCAGTCAAATATTATGTCAAGGTGATATGATATTGTGCCTTTGCACTTTGATGTGAGTTTCGGTTACATTGCATTACAAATGGCTGGCTCTTTTATCCAAGCGACTCACAGTTATGCCTGCACACAGACTATTGGTTACAATTCCTGGAGCATTGTGGAGATAACAGCCTTGCTCAAAAGCCATAGATGGAGTTGTAGGGAGATGGAAGGGTGGGATTTGAACTCGCTAATCTCTGATCCAAAGACCAACTCCCATTATACAGTAATCTCCTGTAAAAGTTAAACAAGAATATTAGTGCACATTCAGTTCTGTGGTTTTGTAGTGGGACCAAATCCGCATGCCGTTCCATTATTGAAGTCTGTGCGATTGTAGTCCTAAAGCTTCTGATTTGACAGAATGATTTAGTCTGCCTCGTTGACAAGCATGTTTGTAAGTTTCATAACTGTTTTTGTGAGCTTGAGCTTAACCTTGATCATTCCTTTGCCTTGCACAGGAGAGTGGCTTGATGAAACTGTTGACGAGAGAGCTGGAGGCCGTCTTCAAGGATAACAAAATGGTTGCTGTGGCCCAGAATAATTCCTGTAACGCAGAGGATATGCTGCTCTTGAGGCTTCGACTGAAAAAGCACGACATCGCCGTCAAGTTTTTTCCAAATCAGGTAGATAAAAAAATATGCTGACACTTGACTTGACGCTGGCGTCATAAGTATGACATGGCAGTGTCATAATAATGTCGTAAACACACACATGGACGTGTCATGAACACTATGTAAATGTCACAAATATTTTATGTCAGGTCATTAATGGTCATTTTACGCGGGCCCTTTGGGGGGGGGTGCATGGAATTTCACGTGCCGTAAATGTAAAACAATGACTACAGTTTGACATTGGCACATGGAGAAACTAAAGGCCTATTTCAGCCATTTATATTTTCCGAAATTACATAAGATTTTACCCATGACATGTATAGTAGTACATTGTCAAATATTTTTTTAAAAAAATGCAGTACAGTGAATCATTTCTGTTTACAACACACTTTCATTCGTCCCTCATGCAGGGGTCTATGCAATGAAAAAACAAAAAAACAAAATAGGAGCACAGACAAGAATTTAGGAGCACTGTGAAATTGTTAACGCATAGACAAAAAGAGTCTAAGAGAGTAGCCTATGCGTTTTTGCCCACACACTTAGGCGTACACATTCTACATGAGGGGTGCTGATCACAGGGCCAGTTTTTCAAAATTCCTCCCAGTAAAAGGGCTGAACAACATATTACACATTTATGGTCTATATTCACATTCATAACAACACATTCATTTCTATATGCAGCCTGATGTCTCTTCTGCTGTGTCAATGCAGGCCTGTCGCCTAATTCATTATCATACAACTGCAAAACAAAGCCTGGGGAGTGTCAGTAAACTCATTCCACTGTCCCTTCTCTGAAGGTTTTTTTTATTGCTCCCAAACCCAAGTCAACTACAACAACTTGACCAGGTTTTTGGTTTCTGTCTTTCAAGCACTCTTGGTTTTCTCTATAGGATTTATATTTTATTCCAGGAGGAAAATGTGAATGTATGGGAAACACTGCATTAAGTTTGGGTAAAGACGGCTCAAACAATGTAAACTTTCCATGACCATAAAATATTCCTGACATCGATATAATGTGTTTATGACTCATTCATGACTATGTCATGACACTGTTATGACATTGTCATGTCATGTGCATGATGCTGGTGTCAAGTAAAGTGTAACCAAAAACATTCCAATTGCACAAAAAGCATAATCAAAACACTTATTTGTTGGTACTGAAATGGATGCTATTGGTGAAATATTGGGGTAATGTTCTGTTCTGCCTACTGTTGAGTGACCCACATTTATTCTTTTACTTAATTTGACCTGGATGAACCTGCTGACTTTTCACTTTGTCGTCAGTTATAAAGACCAGGGTTAACTTGGTTCCCGTAACCCATAACAAACCAACTTTTTAGTTTCTGACGCTCTGATGTCTGGTGAACACATCAATTGGTTCGAGATCAGGTGTGGAAACCAGCCCTGAAACGCTACGAAATGCAAAAATCCTGTTGTAATGGACAGCCTCACAAAATGGGTATTTTAATAGTATTTGCTTTTTGTTTTTCTTTTTGGCAGGTAACAAGAGCTTTCCTATCTGAAAGTCCGTACCGAAACATGGACACTCTGTTCATGGGACCAACTGTCATGCTGGTCAGCAAAGAGCCCAAAGTGAAGCAGTTGTTGCTGGCATTGCGAGGGAGCCCGCAGATGGTACTACTGGGTAAGGAGGAATTGTACAGATGAATGTTTTCATTTCAAGTTAATTGCTGCTGATTGTCTTGATACTGTGCACATTTTGATAGTAGCTGTTAGTATTTGTTCATGGACACAAGGTAGTGCTGTATCAAACACAAGCAGGTAATTGGAGTGCTTCTGGGTCTTCACCTTTTTCCTTGGTGCTATTCAGTGTAGGGGGCCTACGCGTTTCGGCCCTTATGTTATGGCCTTCTTCAGGGCGTATGTTCCACGCCCTGAAGAAGGCCATCAGGGCCAAAACGCGTATGCATTGTAGCCAAATAAAAAAGTAAAAAAATTGCAACCTTGAGTGCCTCAGCATTTGTCTTTGGACAGCATTTGGACCAGCAAGGTAGTGCTGTGTTGTAATGTGTCTGCTAATGTTACTTTTGGAAGGACATTTGGAAGATTTTTTGGAAGATTTTTTTCAATATTCATAGTATTAATATTATTATTACTTATACAGTATTGCTGTACTTTGTACCATCTCACACTTTGTATGTTGCTGCGTGTGTCTCAGATCATGATGTATCATGTTCTACTAACTCGCTTTGGAAAAAATAAATGCATTGTAATATCCATTCGAATGTGAACTTTGTACCCGCCTGCTCTCCCTCCAGGTGCCAGTGTAGAGAACGCGCTGCTCTCCAGGCAGGGTCTCCTGGCCTACTCCAAGCTGCCCACGGCAGCCACCATCCAGGGGGAGGTGGTGGGCAGCCTGAGCCTCATGACCTCCCAGACAGCCTCCATGCTGCGCCACCACCCGGCCCACCTCAGCGCCCTGCTCCAGCAGTACATCAAGCAGCAGCAGAGCCCAGAGGAGCAGCAGCAGTCCCCCTCCCAGCCACCGGAGGCAGCAGCGTGATGGCGGTGTCACGTCATGTCATGTCATCGCATTGCATCGCATCACCTGGACGTTACTGCTGTACCAGGCGGCTGCTTGAGGCTGCCTGGTGGATGAGGCACTGTGTCACTGCACTCTTGATGGTGCAATTATGATGGAAAACTGAGCACATTGATGCGGTGCACATGCACGCTGGAAATTCGTGCAATGCGTTGGTCATGTGTGTTGCATCAATTTTCTTGGTTTTGATTTGTTTTTTGAGCCTTAACGAATTTGGTGAGTGACGGAGAGAAAGCAAGGCAAAGAGACCATAAGGGAGAATGCGTGGGAAGGGTGGAGGGAGAGAACAGGAAGGATTTGCAGACTGTTAACCATCACGTCTTTTGACTTCCTCTGTAGCCCACATGGACTGGCAACAAGACCTGGGCACTGCTTCAAGATAACTGTGGGATTCATGGTTTTGGGGGAAATACATGTCTGATGGCTACCTTCAAAAAGTGTTATTTAAAAAGAAAAATATACATTCACACAAACTCTCTTCTGTCTGTCTTGTTGATTAGTTTTGCACCTTTCTCCTGAAATTGGTCAGTGGTTTGCATATAGTAACAATTTGGAATGTTCCAGGCTGTTGAATGGCACTGCCACGCAACAGATCGGAGTTAAGTCTTGTAATGTTTACTACGAATACGTGACTGCTGGCAGATTGTTTGCCAACAGAAATCCATTTGCCGTATGATTTTTCTCTCCCGTAAAAGTCAGGCTTGCACAGGCAATGCAGGCCCAGCCAAAATAAACACTAGTGGTCTCATGGCTTCAGATTAGCAGTAATCTGCGGATTACTCTGCGCTAATCTGGGTCAGTTAGTCTATTACTGCGCCTATTTTAGGTTTGAGTGAAAAAACCTTGTGTTCATCTTCATTTGTATTCCTACCGGATGAACGAACCATCAATTGTCATGGATAAAATGTACCTCTAGTCAGAAACCTCTTTTCTTCAGATGGGATATTGCATTCTATGAAATGACATGCAGGCAGGGTAAACATTTTAACCAGGGATTGCTAATTGGATTATAATCCATATTTTGCATCTACTGTATGAGGAGGTGGTGGTTTTGCCTCTTTCAACTTGTAGACAAAAGTGTTGTGAACTTGAAACCCTTCCTGTCAAGATGTCCGTCTCAAGCAATGACCCGAGATGCGTACAGTTGCTGTACAGTAGCCACCGTCGTAACGATTGGCGCCTCCTCCCTCTTGTCTAGCAAGAGACGTTCTCTGTGCGCCTGTAATTCCAATAAGTCACTAATGCGGATAATGACAAGGGTGAACTCTCCAGAGCAGCCGCGATGGATTTCGGGGGTTGATGATCGCTAGCTGCGACAAGACAGTAGACAATTTATTATCATTATTATTTCAGTCAAAGTCCAGTATATTTTATGTTTTTGGATACTTTACCACGCGTGACGTCAGAAGCATCTAATGGGGATACGCTGCACGCGATTTCTGGCTCTTTTACGCTTCGCCATCCATCCATAGAACGCTTCAGTTTGAGGTAAGGATGAAGGCTAATGTCTTTTATCTCCACCGACTCAAACGAATCATTCGCTCATATTTCTATATTTGTTTCTCAACTCAATTGACAAACAGCTGACTTTGCCCAACTGTGCTCGTTGAAATGAGTTAACTACTGCACATGCACATTCATTTGGCAGAACATATTAATGCAAAATATTGATTTTATTTAGGTTATGTGATGTACGTTAGTGATGTTATTTTTACTATTTATTTATTTATTTATTTACATTTTGACGGTTGGTCTTGCATGTAAGTGATGCACAACATTCAAGACAGGCTACTTAACAACACCAACGTGTGTTACCTGTAATTCCAGACTGTTGTAGCCATTCAAAACATTACTTTCTTTTTGTATCGTAGGATGCATTGCCTATCGTAGCATACAGTGTATACTGTAGGATTTGTACAGTTTAAGTAAGTTTGTGCCCCCTGGAACTCAGAGCCTCTTGAGATGCAGAAGCAGTAGGCCTGCTCTCTGCCAATTGAACACCAAAATTAAACTGTGTTTAATTAAAACATGCAACACTTCCCTTGATCATCGTCAGGAATATTGCAATTGCCAGTGTGCTGAGGGGCAGACCTCTTTCCACTCTCAGAGACCATTAGCCTGGAACTTGCAAAAAGTTATTTTGGATTTGGGCACTACCTAAAAAGACCCCCAGGATGTACTCATTTAACACAGATGATAAGGGCCAACGAGGTAACGTAAAGGGTCAGACAAGGATGCTTGTGGAATGAACAGAGAAGACTAAGCTCACTACAACACAAGATGCAACACCCTACACAACAAGGCAATATTACACTACAACAGAGTTGAATTGTTGTCATTACATAAATATGTTGTTGCCACATAATTCAGAATGCCAATATACGCTATATATGTGCTAGTGCAATATATCATCCCAGGTCCTCAGCGTCTCCTTTGCCGGTTGTGCCTTTTACAGTAGGCCTACTATACTATACTATACTATACTATACTATACTATACTATACTATACCTGCCAATGTTATTGGTCTGGCTATTGCTCTTATACATCCCATGATCTCTTTATGCTTTCCCTGCTGAGGGGGGCAAGGGGAGGGTGGCCTACTGATGTCTCTGAATCCACTTTCCACCCGTTGGTGAAAGTGCACCCTGACCTAGGTCCGCCCCTCCCTGACCTAGGTCCGCCCCTCCCTGACCTAGGTCTTCCCCTTCCTTATTGACCTGGGCCCTGGCCTCTGCCTTGAACCAGTAAACACATGGACACAGTTGTGCATTGAGTTCCCAAAACAAAATCGAGGCTCATTAATTCTTCATTATTTTTACAACATTTTCCTGATTCTTCCGAGTTGTGCAGTATAGTAAGCAAGCATTTTATAATGGTGGGTGTAGGCTATTTGGTGCTTGCTTTCAAAATGTCCACATTCACCGTGGACAGTGTGTGTGTGTGTGTGTGTGTGTGTGTGTGTGTGTGTGTGTGTGTGTGTGTGTGTCTGTGTCTGTGTGTATGTGTGTGCACTGTCCCCTCCAAATCTCTTTAATCCCGTTTCCGGAAAGCTCTTCTTGGTCTCTAAGGTCAATCCTACCCGCCGCAACTAACTACCAAGTTTTACGTAAGAGACTCCCAAGACTGTGTCGGCAGAAGGAAGTCTTGTTCTTGTTATGGCGAAAACAGATAAACACAAAGCACTCCTGGGAACCATTTATTATATTGTCATCTTCTCTCAAGAAAGTGGAAAGATGGACCATCTCGTTCAAGAAGCAATCACAAATTCATCATGAATTTAAAATGCAAGTCATTCATTGGTATTTTTGGTTCCTTCTCATTTGATGGGAGTTGAAGTGAGAGGATGCTATAGAAGCGCCCCTGTCGAAAGCCAATTACAGCGATGGCGGTAATCCTGTCCTGTGTGTACCTACGTACTCTCGTCACTCCCTCCTTTGCAGCTAATGCGCCAGCAGAGTGTCTCTCTGTCTGTGACTAACTATGGTTGTCTTGTTGACTACTTATTTTCTAAGGACGTTTTGTGTCTTTATTGATAGAACAGTGGCGATTATGATAGGAAGAAAGTGGGCGTGAGAGATGGGGCAGGGTTGGGTCATGACTTGAACCTGGGTCCCCATGGGCATGTGATTCCAAATTTGGGGGGCTTAGAGCGCAGTGCCACAGCACCTTCTCCTTCTAACTAAAACTGCAACGTGAAAGTGAAGGTCCCACTGTCATTGTTACACAAGGTGGGCATACCTTCATACCTCACCCTGCCATGCAAGCCGAACTGATGTGTCAAAGGAGCAGTAGGAATAGCACAATGCTCAGGGCATTGTCTCTCCCCACCCAATGCCAGTGTTGGAAATCAAACTGGCAATCTTCAGTTTATTCCTAACCGCTTATTTCCATGGCTGCCAAAATTCCTATATGCTACTTTTCCAGATTATTCAAGAAGTCTTTACTTGCTAAGGAATAACAGGCCTATAATACCACTGCACAACTGAAGAAATCGGCTCTGTACAGGGCAATTTCCCTGTTTCCCTATTTTTTTTGCCCCTGGGCCCTGATTACACTCACCATAGCTGATGACAGTTATTTACTGTCCAGGGTATTGGTTACAGTTCCTGAAGTAATGTGTCATTACGTGCCTGTCATTGGACAGCCTTTACTACCATAGTACTACACAACTGTGACACATAGCCTTTAGTTTTACATTACGTCTTGGTAATTGTCATTTTGGCAGCACCAAATTTATTACAAGGGCATGTCTTAAATGTAAAGCTGGATCTACACGCCAGTGGGGCCTAAAGCATTACTATTGAAGCATGAGAAATACACTGCAATAAAAGTGCTTTGGCAACTAAACTGCATTTTTGCAGAAAGTAGAAGGTCCCACTTTACTGTAAGGTTCCAGTTACATTCATTCGTTACAGTGTAACAAAGTACAATGGCATTTTGCTTTACCTACTTGCATTTTACCAGAATTTAGGATTAGGGGTTAGGTACAGTCTGTGCAGTGTAGCATAATGTGCTGTGTAACATCATTTGCGCTGTGATATTTTAAGTACAGATAACACACTTTCTACCTTTGAAACACATGAACACCCTTAAAATAGTGATCAGCCATCAGTGGGTCATCCATACTGCATGACAACAATAAGCCACCAATATCTTTCCCCTAGAGAGCGAGCGAGCGTGTGCGAGCGAGAGTGAGCGAGAGACAGAAACGGATTGTCCACACCTCTGCATTCAGTTTGTTTGTCAATAATCTGCAGAGAACATTTCGTTCAGCCTGACCCTCCGGCAGCCGTCCACGAGGTGAGGTGAAGCGAGGGGAGAGTAGGGTATGGTGTGGGCCGTCTCACTAGATGGGACAGTCAGTCAGCAGCCGTCCAATTGGCTAGTTGTGTTTAATCTCACCTGTGTCTGTTTTTGGCCTTGTGTTTGTGTTGTGTGGGTGAAGACCCTGGTGTGGTGTGGCGTCCAAAGGGAAAGTACAATCACAAGCCAAGACAGCAGGGAGGGGGGGAAGCCGACAGGCAGGGGAGAAAGGGGTCAGTTGACCTGGGCCCAGGGAGGTAAAGGGCCCAGAATTGGGTCCCTGTTACATTGTATGAATTGAGTGCCCAGTAAAAAAAAATGCAGTGCCAAATCAAGACTTAGAGAGTACGCTGAGACAAAATACACCCTAGAAGATGTAAAATCGACTCTCTAAGTGATGAATTAACACTGCATTTTTTACAGCATGTGGGGGGCATGTCAGATTATTTTGTCCCGGGCCTGGCCAAAGCTGTCAGCGGCCCTGGTAGGCAATGGAGAGAGCCACTAAGGACAGGTTACAGTAGCTTGGTCGCTTGGGTTGGCTTGGCTTGACTCAGTGACTGTTAGGTAACAGGATTTAAAGGACAGCTCGTGCTGCCTGATGGGGCTTCGTATCTGCTTTTAGACCGTGCGTCTTTCGCTTAACATCTGTTGTCATTCGCTTGTCATCCATCCATCCGTCTGTCCATCCAGGGATGCATTGGGACTAAAGAAACCCACAGGGCACATTTTTTTGTGTCTTAAACTAGCCTGTAAAACATATAGTACAAGACGTTTCCATACTACATTCTGCATGATTCAGTCCACTGTCTTGAAGATGGCTAATGGGCTGCTGCCCCCTCTAATCCGTGGGTCAGTCCCTGAGAAAAACAACAAACAAATGACAGTATTGGCTTCTGTAGTCTGTCGGCCCACAGCGGGAGAATGCCCTGTATTCCAGATTACCAGTGTATGCCCTGCATCCATCCGTCCAACAAACGAGCATCAAATATGGGCTGTAATCCTCTTAAAGGGTCCTGATGGTGAAGAGATCACAAATGTATGCTGTATATCGTAACAAAATGGCCGTGGCAACGTGCTAATCTGCACAGCTGATTGTGTTGTTGTGGATGTCAAATGGTGTGGTCACATGTTGTCTTGAACGTAGCTAAGCCATGTGGATTGCTGCTGTGCTTGCTATTAAAAAGTATCTGCATTGTTCTGTCAGCTTTGAAAAGACTAATGCAAAACATTCTATGTATTTGAGCCGTTTTATATAATGGCAGAAACTAGAATCACAGAAGTTGCTGAACAATCCGCTTACCATTTTCATGGCTAGTAACCATTGATAGCTTTTCAGTAAGATTGTGGCTCACTAGGAATATAGAACATAGTAATTATTACCAGTATCTAATAGCCTTTGCATACATTTGCTTACATCAACGTAATATTGGTATCAAGCACCAGTGTTAATATGCTATTCACATCCCTGAAAAAACCCTGCACAACACTGAAAGGTATTGCCGGACGCAGTGTTTCACTGTCCAAAACGTTGCGTGCCGTACTGCGTTAAAGTGCAGTATCTTTGCAGTGTGTAGTTTTTTGTGTCCAAACCTCTGCATTCACTGCACCAACACAGCAGTAACTCTACTGCATTTTGCAGCAGACTTGTATGAAGTAGCTGTAGAAGTACTGTTATGTATGTAATCACAACACCTGTTTTGCTGTAATGTAAAAAATTGCAGATTTGCAACAGCAGTGCAAGACACAATTTTTTTCAAAACGGTTCATTTTCGGTCCTTACTATCTTTAAACCTAAGTGGCTGAATCCTACTTACTTGACGCACTGACTGCCAGTATTTCCCACATTTTTTGCCAGTCAAGGTGGTGTAAGTTTATCAAAGGCTCTTCACTGCTGACAGTGTCATTACATCTTTTTTACATTACACTTAGGTGACACTTTTACCCAAAGCGACTTACAGTTATTTACAGGGTATTGATGACAGTCCCTGCAGCAGTATGAGTCAGCCATAGAGTGCTAGGGAATGAAAGGCTGTGATTTCAAGCCTTGGATCTAAAACCCGTTTCTTAACCATTACACCACAGCTGTCCCATACTAACTACAGAAGTCCAATGTCATATAAAATATTGTATGAAAACACATTTTTGGTGAATTTGCTCCAGAAATTACATTCACGACACAATATATTCATATTTTGGGGGGATCTAGTCAAGGTGGTAGGTGTTTGTTGGCAAAGTGTTTGCATTAACAATTAGGTGCTACAGGGAAACCCAAGACTTCATGTTTTAGTAGTAGTAGTGTAGAGTACTTAACCTTGCATCAGTTCACACGCCCACACGCTCTCTCTCTCTCTCTCTCTCTCTCTCTCTCTCTCTCTCTCTCTCTCTCTCTCTCTCTCTCTCTCTCTCTCTCTCTCTCTCTCTCTCTCTCTCTCTCTCTCTCTCTCACTCACTCACTCACTCACTCACTCACTCACTCACTCACTCACTCACTCACTCACTCACTCACTCACTCACTCACTCACTCACTCACTCACTCACTCACTCACTCACTCACTCACTCACTCACTCACTCACTCACTCACTCACTCACTCACTCTCTCACTCACTCACTCACTCACTCACTCACTCTCTCTCTCTCCCTTTCTCACACACAGACACACACACACACAGACACACACACACACACACACACACACACACACACACACACACGCACGCACACACGCACACACACAGCTTGTATAAATACACATATAGAAAACATACACTCAGAGTCAGACCTTACACACATTGTTGCACATTGCAGCGAAACTGCAGTAAAAACTTTGGTAACACTTTATTTTAGGGATACATCTATTACCACTAATACATACAATGTTAATGCCTGCATAAGTAACTTGTCAGGCATGTACTAAGCAAACGCTAAGGCCTACTATGTAAGGCTAAATGGGTAATAAATCCCTTATTGTGCATGAACAAGACATTTGCGAATACATGCCTAACAAATGTTTGATTTTACTTTGTACATGCCTTACAAGTTACTTATACAGGGACATTGTATGTTACTGATTCGTTGATAGCTATTCAGTCTGGAAAGTAACAGCTAATGGTTCTCTCTTCCAGACAAATCCATCCCTAGTGTTTGCTGTCATGGACCCCACTGAAGAAGCAACCACTGACTAAAACACAGCCAAGAGTGCAGCACACAGGAGAGAGGGAGAAGGAGGAGGAGGAGGAGGAGGAGGAGGAGAAGGAGACACAGGAGGAGTAAGGAGTGAGGTGTGTCTCTCTCTCCATGGAGTCCCCCTATGGCATGGCCCTGGACCGCAGCCAGTCGGCCATGAGCGGCCTGGAGAGGGCCAACGTGGGCTGGGTCAAGCAGAACCACTCACGGAGCAGCAGCACTGCCTCCTCTCGACACTCACGCACGGTACGTCCACCATCAGCATTTAACATTTTCAGCATACATGGGTTCTACATTTTTGTTTTCTCCTGACTGCGCGAAACTAGCTGCGCACAACTAAACCTCTGATTGTTGGGAACCGCTGTCGGTCAAAAAATTAGCTCATGTGGTTGGCTGCCAATGTCTTGCCCCTCCTCACAACATCGTGTTTACAAGTGTATGTACAGGTGTGCACAGATAGGGACAAGGTGGTGCTAAAAGCACCTGCCCCTTTGCCATACTGCACAAAAACATACCCTTTTGAAAGATCTTTTTTTTAAAGGGCCCACATGTTCAAATGCTACACAATCAAAATCATGATACAATAATGCCCCAATATAATATACAGTATAGCTTCTATAGTCTACTATGGCAGCCAGAAGTTCCACATGCCCCCAACACCCCTACTTCAGCACCTGTCCCCCAACATGTCTGTGAACACCACTGATTTTCTGAAGTAAAAGTAATCTCACTGTAATTACAACACTATTGGTATGATATTACATGGTTTCATGGTTGATATTACATGGCTGTTGTAATACCTTGCTATTAGTGTTGTAATTACATCTGTAAATGTTTCTACTCTATACAACTCTGCACATTTTGCTTAGTAAATATGGATATAGACATCAAACTTCAGTGCTACAAGTGGTCACTTCAAAATACGTGAAGAGAGGTCAGTTAGCACACTCTGCTTTTGGCTCTTTGCGTGTTTTGAAGTGACAAATCGTATCACTGTAGTTTGATGAGGAGCCTTCAAGGAACCTTAATCCATTAAGACACAGCGTTCTAAATTAGCTGTTACCAGAATGGCAATGACCAAGCCGTAGTGGTCACTGAGGAACCTTAATGAAACCTTGGGATTCTTCCAAGACCCAATATGTCACATATAGGCTTCTTCTGAGAACGATTAGGTTCCCCAGAGAACGCTTAGGGGTTCCCCCTCAATGGCAGCCTGAAGGGTTCCAAGAGTTTACAGTGTAGTAGGTCCATACAGTAGGTTGCCCCTTGCATTGGGCTTTTTTTATCCAGCATGATTTTGGAAATAGTACATCACTGAAATTAATTTGATTAACAATTATTGCATAGCTGCAGTCTTTGGGTATAATGTGTTGTATAACTTTGTTTATTTGTTTATGAATCTGTTACTCGTGACAGTAGCAGCGGCAGTGCTCCTGCACAAAGAACATGGCTGTGACTTTTCAACATCTGCCAGAGTTGCCAAATTCCTAGTGCATGTGGGTGTGCTTGACCAATAAGGCTGATTCTGATTCTGCTACTGTCTTTCGGCCCTCAAGCACATGAAGGCCTGGGAGATCTTGGTTATGATTATCTTGCATAGCATAAAATACCGTAGGACTGTGAGTCAACACCATAGCCATCATGAACAAGATGTTAGGGGAGAGAGACTTGTAGCCTGAGGCTCACTGGTTTGACAGTACCAGGAATGTTGCCGGAATGGTGCAAGAAGTATGGTCTTATGTAGTGTTTCTCAAAAGGGGCAGTACAGTCCCCCTAGGGGCGTTGGGGAGCCCTAGGGGGGAGTTGAGAGGGATACAGTTGAGAGGGGGAAGTGTTTAGTTGACATTGGGGGCATTAGTCCATTTCATTTTTTGATACTAAGGGGGGTGTTGACTAGCCTCACGAGCCATCCAACGTACTTCCGCCAAAGGATTGGCTCCACTACTGTAGTCTGGCCGTGCTTCTCTGTGGAGTGCTTGCAGCAGTAGAATTTTGATTGCAACGCCCCCCCAGAAAACAGCCAATAATCGAATACGCCCCCCACGTGGGGACGAAAGGGGGAGAACGCTCGTGACAATGACGTACACATCTGCGCCAGAGCCATTGGTCTGCGCTATGTTGTTGTTGAGTAACTGCCAGCGATTGGGTGAGAGGTGTCCAATAATTTCAAACTATAACTGAGTGCAAACTTCCTGCTTTCTACAATCGCTTCAGAGCAAACAAATGCCAGACCATAAATACGAAATGAAATGGTAGTATTATGGGATGGTCAGGACCAGGCTAGGTGTTGGCAGACCTAGGGCATCAGTCCATTTGATTTATCAATAGTAAGGGGGGCGTTGGCAGATCAATGATGAGGTCAGGGGGGTGTTGGGAGGCTTAGGATGAGGTCCAGGGGGCGTTTGTTCAAAAAATGTTGAGAACCACTTGTCTAATGGCTGTCTCTCCTATCATTTGTCCCTCAGCACATAAAAGACTGGGAGTTCATGGATGATCTTCACATGGACATGGGCACCGGTGTGGACGAGCTGACCGTGCCTGGCATCTGCGAGGGCTACCTCATGAAGAGACGGAAATGGCCCCTCAAGGGCTGGCACAAGGTGAGGAAATAGTTTCAAAAGGGCACTTTTGCACACCCGAGTAGTTGGACAGGTGCATAGGATAGTGCCCCAGTGAGGTTGTCATTCCAGTGTAAGAAAGATCCTGTCCATTCCATGAACATTATTTTAGTCATTTGCAAATAGACAGTCTTAAAACGTGTTAATTCAACACAGAGAGAACTCTGGGACCAAATACAATCTAGAAGATCTTAAATAAACCCCAAGTGTTGTTTTAAACTGTGCACAGTGTTTTGAACACACCCATCTAATTGGTAAAAGATCTGTCCCACGGCAAAGTGCAGGGGACATGCAAACATTGAAAGTTTGAAATTGTCCAAGTGCCCAGTCAAACATGTTGCTGAGCTAGATACATGGTTTGAGATTGGCACCCGCCCAAATGTGGGTAAAAGTCAACTGTGGCTGTGGGCAGTACAGTGGGCATCTCTGAAAGCTGCACTCTACATTTAATATTTAGTGCTGTTTTATACCTAATTTTGTATGAACTGCGTTGCAGATATCCTAGAAATATCCCGTAAATAATCTTTCCACAGATAAATAAAGTTAAAATCATTGATGTGTGTCTGATTGAAACATAGCTTTTCTCTCTCACTGTATTTAATCAATATGCATGAAACTTGGTACTTGGTCTGTCTGTTGTCACTATGATTTACTTTCTTTTCAGAGATATTTTGTACTGGATAAAGGGATCCTCAGGTATTCTCGAACACAGCATGACGTAAGTTTGCCCTTACCACTCAATCAAACTACTTTCTGATGCCTACCATACATGCATTTCACTGCATATATGCATTACATTTCAATTCCAGTATTGTAACTTTCACCCCCTTTACAGTAGAAAAAATAAAAAATAATTTTTTTTCTAAGTTGCTTTTTTGTCTCAGTATATCAAAGGGAAACTTGGTGGGTGCATGGATGTGAGCCTTTCTGTCATTACCATCAACAAGAAATCGAGACGCATCGACTTGGACGCAGGAGATACTCTGTATCACATAAAGGTACAATAACGCAGTTTCATGTTGATCTAAAGTGGATGTGGACACATGGCAACTTGCAAATTAAAGGTCTGCAACACTGGCAAACAGTCCCAAATGTTTAATTCAGCACAAAGTTTTGGATGCGTTTTACTTCATCAATGTACATTTAGTGTTTAGCGGTGTTGCGGGCCAACTGGGCCAATATTAGTTCTGTTCTGTAATAATGACCCTTGCTCCTCTGGCAAAGGGTCATGAAGTTACACTGGCCACATGCAGAATTTTAACCTGACTTTTGACTCCATGACTTCATTTGACTCTTCACAGAGTTGTAAATAGTCTGTCTGGGTTGATACACTGTAAGTTTACTCTGAAACGTTGACGCCCCATTTTGTACTGTGCGAATATTGAAACTCTCCAGGCAAAGGGCCATGACTTATTCTACATCTGGGTGACCAAGCTGATTGCTCACCGTGTATTCAAGAGGAACGAGATGACGCATGTCCAGAATGGCTTCCTTCAGGCTCTCTCTCAGGGCACTCACGGAGTGGGATCTCAGAGAAACGGAGCCATGCCAGACGTGGTGAGTTGAGTGTGCACATTTTTTTGAAAAGATATTACTGGTATGGTACTGGTACTGGTTTGGTGCTACTCACTCACTTACTCACTCACTCACTCATGTACCTGAAAGGTACTGTAATTCAGGTCCTGTCTAACCCTCCTCTCCTGTGTTGTTCTAATGCACAACAGCAGAGCACCTCTGGGTCATGTGCTGGAGAGGGATCCGACCTGCCTGCAGTTACCACGGCCGTGAATGGGAAAGTGTCTGCATGGCTGCAGCAAACCCATGACCACAACAGCTGTGCACAAGGTATCAGACTTTTTCAGGGTCATTTCGCCTAAGTCAAAGTCAACTGTATTGCTGAAAGCATATTAGGCCAGTCAATCTAGCGTTTGAGCCAGGACAAATTGCAATAGTAATAATTCCAAGTTTTTTTTGTAATCCCTAGGTATGTCTAAATGACATATTAAAATCTACAGATTAATATTTTGTGGAACATACTTTTTTTCCAAGGTCAAAGTTGGCGATTCCCCGCTCATTTTTCCATAGGGAGACAAAACATGAGATACTTGGTGAATGAGTTAAATTCCAAATTATGAAATATCGATTTGGAACTTTCACAGTAGGCTATCCTTTTTATTGATACTTAATCCACCCTACATCATATAATCTACTTTCATCACTTAAGTGGATCATACTTTTTTAAAGGTCAGAAGTAGCAGATTTCCAGTGCATTTTGCCATTCGGTGGGTAAAACCTGCTACTTTTGACCTTGGAAAAAGTATGTTCCACTACACTGATGAGGATAGATTTTTAATATGTGATGCAGAGGGGTTGAAGGATCAATATATGAACCATGACAATTGCAATTTGTTTTATGTTTGGCCTGCTACCACAGATTTTATCACATATTTCAGTACATATGACCTCGTTTGCATATTTAATCATCATATTTCAGAAAACTTGCAACACAAAAAAATGTCTGCCCTAATGTGGGTTTAACAACTGTGAAAGTTTCAAATCAATATGTCATAGTTTAAAATGTTATCCTATTCACCTAGTATCTCCTAAAATGTCACCCTATGTAAAAATGAATGGGAAATCTCCAACTTTGACCTTGAAAAAAAACATTACTATTGTAATTTGTCCTGGGTTTTGGCCTTTTTAGAGCTAGATTGACTGGCCTATATGTGAAGGTTATGATCTTAAATGGCAGCAATGCTGTCATGCCTACAGTACGCACAACCTATTACAAATGACATTACAATATATACACAACAAGGCAAGCATAGCAACATAATATGTGTATGTAATAGGTATAAGAAAAATACTGTATGTGTTGCGTGTGCATGTACCATATCCTCTATCCTCTAAATTGTGTTATTATTTCACAAGTTGCATTGTACCGTAATGTCACAATCACATGAAACATCTAGTCAAGACTACAGTAAATCCATTATTTTGCTGTAACCATTTTCCTTTTCCTTCCTTTCTTTTTTTAAAACAAATTTTAGGCAGCCGTAGTGTAGCGGTTAGGGACTCGGACAGTTGATCACAGGGTTGCAGGTTGAATCCCCACCATTACCAATACCTTCCTCCCTCCTCGCCTGTGGTGCCCTAAAGCAAGGCACCGAACTCCACATTTCTCAAGGGAGTGTAACCAATACCCTGTAATATGTGTAAGTCGCTTTCGATGAAAGCGTCATCTAAGTGTAATGTAATCTACGTAGAACGCGAGGATACGGAGTACTGTATACCCACTTCTAAATTTCAGGGATTTCAGTATACCCACTTAAAATTGATTGATCCATTGTTTTGAATAGCACAAATATAGACAGTATACCCACTTCAAAAAAATGCTCAAATATACAGTATACCCACCATAAAAAGTAGACTACACCGCTGAATGTAATGTAATGTAATGTTAATTCTCCAGAACTCCACCGGGTTCAGATGGACCTCAGTGAGCTGACCCGGCTTGTGCAGAAGCTGCACGCCATGGACGCAGGGCCAGCACTCAACAACGGAGAACTGCAACGCATCATCAGCGTGCAGGTGAAGCACTGTAACTAATACATAATATGCTGCATGCATAGAACCACTCGTTGTGGACTAGTGTAGAGTTTTATTTAGTGATATGGAACCAGTAGTTGTGGACTAGTGTATAGTTTTATTTAGGGATATAGTAGGCCTACCACTAGTAGTTTCATTTAGTAATAGAACCAATCGTTATGGATTACTGTACAGTTTAGGTTAGTTATGTATGAATTAGACGTTAGATGTATTCTGCACAGTGTTTTTTTTAAATTGCAGCAATGTGTATTAGATATGAAAATGGGCACAGGTCCTGTAAAGGCTCTGTAGTGTTTGAAAATAGTGTGAAAATATAAATATTTAGTGCCCATCTGAAAAATACATATTATATTACATTATTGTAAGAAAATAGATTACTGGTACTTATATTACAGAACCCACTGCACTATCTGAAAATCTGCAACAAAGCAAGACCACATAGAAAGTATTATATTTACTGTATTTTGTAGATTAGTAGCGTGGAGTAGGGATTAGATTAGATTAGATTAGATTAGATTAAACTTTATTTATCCCCAAGGGGAACTTCTTTTTCCGGGTTGCTCTGGAGATTAAAAAGAGAAGTTAAAAATAAAAATAATATACAAAAAAACTGTATGGAAAATAAATAAGGTGATCATGCAGAAAAGTCCAGGAGTAGCTATCTCTTTGTCCTTAATGGAGAGATTATAAAGTTGTATGGCTCTTGGGACAAACGTAGAATAGAAAAACGTAATTTATTCTGAAGGAAATTTAGGGAAACAGTACCATATCCACAAAGGATAGAATAAAATCGCTCCCAGTGGGGTTAAATCCACATGCGGTTATACATTTGCCTTTACTGCACTATGCGTGAACTATACTGACATTCAAAGGCAAAGTGCAGTACCTACACCAACCTTGAAACTGAAAAAAGGCATTTTAAGTATTGATATTAGGTTAGATGTCACTGCTAAGTTAACATATCAAATATCTCTAACACGCGAAACATTTGGACCATAGGCTTTCTCACAAGGTAAAGGAGGGAGTTACTAAGTTGCCATTTTCAGTCCAAGCTAGTAGTTACTGCACTTTGCCTTTTTATGGCATTATATTGTACCTACCTGACTATACGATTGTTATGCACAGCAGCACATGTGATATGTTATTGCAGTCATCATACATAAAATATGCTGTTTCGATAAAGTTGGCATGTATAGTGACATTTGGTGGCTATATTAATTAAACTAAAAACAGTGATGTAATGGGGCTTGCGAAAGGTGTGATATACATGTTTTACCTATTTGACTATACGATCGTTATGCATGTGACATGTTATCACCAAGTCATCATTTAGGCCTAAAGTACGTTGTTCCAACAAAGTTAGCATGCACAGTGACATTTGGTGTCTATTATTTTTTAAAAACAGTGATGTAACGGGGCCTGCGAAAGGTGAAAAGTGATATACGTGTATACTAGGATCACTGTAGCGGTGAAGAGCAATGCGGTATATACAGTACTCTATGTACCATAGGATCACTGTAACCGTAGCTGGATCCACATTTCAGTGCTTGGCATTTCGGGACGTTGGTGTACATTAGTCTCCGTCCCGCTAATTTTAGACTCGGAGTGAGGAGGCTGAAGGTGCTTCTGAAGCAGTCTGTGGTTCTCCAATCTTGTTTCTCTAGATAAAAGGTTGGAAAAAAGTGTATGCTTCAACTTGGATTTTCTGCTCCCACTTTGACGTTTGCAGAAGGGTTTTCATCCGAAATGTAATTTTTTAAAAAAAAGTCGGAGAAGAAAAAATCCTGGTAGAAGCAGGAAGCAAAAGTTTTTCTCAACTTTTTATCTTGCTATATGTGGTTGTAGAGCTCCCAGGCCAGACATTTTGGATGTTTTGGACTTGACAATGTTTTGAACTTTAACCTACTCCTTCATTCAATCTGGTTTCCCTCTCACCTACAGAATCTTTCCCTGGAGAAGCCGTCGGAAAAGAAGAAGAAGTCTGCGAAGATGTGGGGTCACTCTCGCACCCTCTCCAGAGTGGAGACACTAGGCATGGTAGGCATCACCAATCATCGTGGTGGAAATGAATCTCACATTTTTTTCTGGGGGTGTTTGCTGTTTACATGTGAACTGTGAATGTGTTTGCATCTGTGTTTGCCTTTTTTGTGATGTTTTATTTCACTCTTATGCAACTCACCCTGTTAGAGCAGTGTACAGTGTAACTGTGTAACACTAACAATAGAGTAATTTTAGCATCAAATATATTGGATATTTGAATCAGTCAGTTGAAATCATAACTCTGTAACAATACAGTAATTAAAAAACCCATCAAATATATTGGATATTTGAATCGGTCAGTTGAAATCATATGACTTTTTTAAGAGTACAAAATATCATTTTTTCTTTAAATTAGCATCCATTATTGTATACACTGTATCAGTATGAAGTGGTCATGCCACTTGTAACATAGTGAATTTTCACCTGTTTTTCACCTGAAGCCAGTGCGTGGTGGGATTACAAAATCGGTGAGTCCATGATCCGAGCTGATTTGAATGAACAATTGAAATAACATACAAATAACAATCCATACAGTTATGAATTTCCGGGAACACTTCATTTGATGTGGTGTAAATAAGGATGCCATGTAACCGTCATGATAATGACATGACCCATGTAAGGAACATTAATGACACACTATTGACATGTATGTGTTCATGTCATTCTTACGATTGTTACATTACACTTTATTTAGACTTAATCAAATAGTGTTACCAGATTTCTTTTGTAAAATCTTTCTTCATATTCTTTGCATTCCACAACGTGTGGCCATATTATTTTCTTTAAAACCACACAACCAAAGACAATATTCATTTGAAATTCTTTTGTCCATTCCTAATCATGATCAAATTCACATCAACACTAGACAATAGGGAAAACGATATTATCAAGTTTTGTTGGCCATATTTCCTACCACCATTTTCACATTTTGTCTCGCTCCTTTCTCCCTTTCCCTCTCTCCTGCTTCTCTTTCTGTCTCTCTCTCTCTCTCTCTTTGTCTGTCTCTCTCTCTTTGTCTGTCTGTCTGTCTCTCTCTCTCTCTCTCTCTCTCACAGCTATCCTCAAGCCAGCTGCATAACCCGTCCAACATGGGTACCTCGGTGCCGTCCATCCCTGACTATGTGTACTCCCAGTTAGCCCCTCCGGCCATCATTGCCCCCGACGGGAAGAAGCTGCACATGGACATCTGCACAGTCTCCCAGAGAGGTGGGTGTCTATACTGTAATATCATGCAACGACATTATAATATAACACATTGTTGTTCACTGTTTTCATTGTTCAAGTTTTTATTCCATAAAGAAAGTTTCCGTATAGAGTTTCATATTAATACAGTATACAAAAAAAAATAATTGGAAGTGGATGGAATTGTGAAGTGTTTATATGGTGTTTTCAAAGCGGCATGGCGTTTTATTCGGAATTAAATAAATGTGATCAATGTGAACAAAAGGATGTGTGTCACATCATGACTACCGTTTAGCCTATGCCACATACACGGTGGTACATTAGAGAAGTGGGTGCAATTCTGCCAGGCCCAGAAGGCTTGTTCATGAATCCATTCTTGCATCCTGGCCTTGCCATATGTAAACTCCAGTCCAAACAAAAATCTTTTTATGTTACGTTTGGGTAATTACCAATTGTTAGCAATTGGGTAAAATAAGACACACATTTCAAATTTCAATGGAGTTCACTCCACCCTCCAGTAAATGTCAATTCAGCCGTTCCAGAGTTGTGTTTCTCAAAAGCGTAGTTGTTGGCCAGTTAGCAACTTGGGTAGTTGCCAATGGGAGATTGCGCTGCAGTAGTCATGGCAGTTTGCAACTATAGTTTTATGCACCCCTGACCCTCTGGACAAATGAAATTAGTTTGCTGGTATCGTAACACCAGGCTAGCCTGTAGGCCTATGTGAAATGACAGAGAACAATTTTGTCTCCATGCATAGCATACATATAGTATAATTGTCTCTTTTATGTACTTGTGTCTTTATGTTTCTAGTCCATAACTCCCTGAAGATGGTCCATGAGTCGTTGTCTCAGGAGAGGCAGAGACTGCAGGAGGCCTGGAACAGCGGGGAGCCGCTGCCACCGGACACCCAGCGCCTGGGGACACTATTGGTGAGTTCAGGACTTCCAGAGAGGTGCACTCCACAAACATATTTGGGAAAGTAAAATTACATTATTTCTGTCTATTTATTCTCCTAATACAGGGGATTTCACTAACTAGCTGGCTAGTTCAACTAGTATGTGGCAGGAGATTAGCTTTCTTGGACCTAGGGTGTTTTGTTTCTGTCTTATATTAATTAGTTTGTTAGTTAGTTACTGTAGTTAGTTAGTTGGTTGGTTGGTTGTTTGGTTAGTTGTTTGGGTTGCTAGTTTTTATGGTCAACGAATGGGCATGGTCTTAAGACATGGCCCCTGTTATGAATTTGCAGTTACCAGAATGTCAATGACCAAGTCATAATGTACCATTAATAGTAGTGCAGGACAGTGTTGTGGTTGTAGGAATAGTAAGGCGATTCACTGGAATGTGCACGTTATGAAGCTGTTTACACATATAGGCCTATGGATATTTTTGAAAACACATTGGGATTGGCCTCTCGTTTACCCTTAAATGGAGTTTTAGAATGCACATTTCAAAATATCCCATAGAGGGGGCTAAAAGGCACCTGTAGCAATGGAGTTTATATTGTTATAAATCAGCACCTCTGGCACTGCAGTTTCTCCCTCTCTCTGCTTTCATGATAGCCTGGCTATCACCAGACAGACTACAACACAAGTGAAGTACCATAGTCTGAGAAACAGCGATGTGTTTTCTTGGAAGGACCATCGATACAAACTTGATTGACAGCTGGTTTTGCATGTAGTGACTATATGGCGGATCTGTAAACAAACTACAAAATTTGGTTTGTCTAATAATATGTCTTGTGTTCCTTCCCCGTGCTGTGTTTGGGTTTCCAAAACTCAGTCGAAGATTTCAGATCGGAACAAGGCAGCATGGGAATTCCCAGGCTACTTTTGTGTCTGTTTTTGCACTAGAGACTCACAACTAAGGCCTTGCTGTGATATACATTCGTGTCTGTCAGCTTCCTCAAGCTGGTTGGTTGTGTCCTTCAGGTGTTTCCTCTTAGTCTCCGACTGACGAGCTGAAAGTTCTTAATTAAGACAGCATTAATCTGAGGATCTGGTGGATACTTAGTTACCTCTTAGCCTGCTGTAACACGGACGGTCTGGGCACAGTGACAAACCTCACTGCTGTTGTTTCTCCCCGTAGTCTAAGCAAGTGGCAGTCAGAGCCTTTTTAATGTTACTGTTCATGTTATGGTGCATCTAACAAATAGGGCAGTATCAGGCAGGATGTAATGGGACAGGAGGGGTAACAGCCAGGGCCATAGTTTGGCACAGGACAGGTGACTGCCTGGGAACAGGACAAAGTCATCTGAAAGGGCCCCACCCAATACATTCAATGTAGTGAGAAGCCAATTTTGAGCACCCCCTTTCCCTGGGCTGACCCATATGTTTTCCTGTGCTGGCTTTCCAAGTAAGAGTACAGTAAGCTTAACCAGTTGCAACAGTAGGGTCTGCCTGTTGTCAGCAGTAGGATTAGTGGTAGGCCTACGTATGCGGGTACAGTTCGCAGGATCATGGGTAAGGTATGGTAGGCTAGAACAGTAGCATGTTACCCAGAGTTGCCAAGGCTCATGCTATATCAAGTCAAGTCAATCAAAATTATGTTTCTCTCTATCCCATGCCGGAATGTCATCTGCAGGACTGACATTAAAGTGCAAAACAGGACCAATAACAGTATACAAGTAATAAAGTATACAAGTAATAAAGCGATGAAGTAATAGATAACAACTGACCATTTAACATAGCAAGATACAAAATCAAGACATGATAAAGGTAGCAGGCTAGTATACAAGACACCGTACAGTGCAGCATAGTCCAGGGTAGTCCAGTTGGTCTTCAGTGGTAGGCCTCCACTCTTTGCCAATTACCATGCGGTGTAGGCATCACTCCCTTCTTCCTGCCTGTCTTGTCGAACAGTGCCAAATGTTGTTTGTTTGGTCCCTTGTGAAATTGCGAACTCATGTTTTGGAAACTAATACTGGTAGCAACAGCACGTCCGCCTCAAGCTTATCAATATCCTGGTTTGTCCTCGACTCGTTTGAGGCTACAGGGGTTAAGCTACAGTCGCACGTGTGTGATGATGGGCGGCAGTAGGAGGCCTTGCCAAAGTTCTTCCAGACAAATCCCTGCACTCAGCGGCCATCTTGGGTTAATGAGCTCAGGCTTTACATGTATCTAAGTGAATCGTGAGACATGAGTATAAGTATATGCATTCCAAAGATGCAGGGACAATTAAGAATAGGCCTGTATGATTGACATTATGGTTGACATGGTTGACAAGACAGTCAATTGCTCGAACAGATAGTGCTACACGGTTCATCAGTGGGGTGTGCAATACTGTCTGGAGTGCTGTTTGTGCCTGGGCAGATGGAATTGTTTGTGTGATTGCTGTTTTTCGTGTTTGTGTATGTATTTACCAATATGCTTCAATTTATGTGCCAAAATATATATAGTTGTTGTTGAATGAATCAGTTTACCAAAAAGAGAAAAGTGTGTGTGTGTGTGTGTGTGTGTGTGTGTGTGTGTGTGTGTGTGTGTGTGTGTGTGTGTGTGTGTATGTGTGTGTGTGTGTGTGCGTGCGTGCGTGCGTGCGTGCGTGCGTGCGTGCGTGCGTGTGTTTGTGTCTGTGTCTGTGAGATAGAGTTTTACTTTTTTCTTTTAACTTCCTCTCGTGATCCCTTTTGGAATGTTTGCTGCTGATTTTATCCCATCCACTTGTTGAGTGAATTACACACCTGATCTCTTTAACTTTGCTGAGTTTACCTTAGGCCCCTACCAGGATATTTGTTTCTTTGTTGAATACTATTTGTATTTATGTCTTAGTTCTTCTAACTTCTAAATCTGCAGTACATTACAATACTGCATTAAGTTTGGCTGGTAAAACAAGACCTAATGGTTAGCCCCTTTGAGTGTTTGGCTAGTAAGATTAGAATCTACTTTCCCTTTTGGCTGATGGTGAAAAAGTCAATTTATGGCCCTGTTTATGTGTATTTGTGTAAGCTACTTGATACCTTAATTTCGCCCTTGGGATCAATAAAGTTACTCTACTCTACTGCTCTTTCCTTTACAGCCTACTACCGACTCCAGTCGTCGCTCTTCTCAGCGTGCGCCATCGGTGGCGGACTCCACCGCAGAGTATTTTGACGCCAGCGATGACGTACTGTGTGGGACCTCGTCTGAGGAATCCGAGACCGGCTCAGGCCTCAGTGATGGCACCAGCAACTCAGAGCCAGAGGAAGTCCATGGTGAGAGAGAGAACAATCTCTAATAGGGGTGTCACATTAACCGGTATACTGTGAAACCGTATTATAGCTATTTCATTAAATACAGTTATTAAAAAGTGCTTACAATAATAACCGCTTGAATTAAAAAATAGATACTGTACCGTACCAGATAACTGTATCGTACACCATGACACTGTGAGCCTTACCAACCTCTTATCCAAGTCTTTTGATGTCTGTCACCTAACACCTAATGTCAATGCTGGAATCATAGTGAATTGCTGAACCAATTCAGTTCTACAATGAAAAGTACAAACTGTGACGACCATTTCCTCCTCGTAACTTCAGAATGACAAACAATTCATGTATTGTGCATTTAAACATGGGATTTGGATATGGTTTTGCCTCCAAATACAATTGTACAATGTAAACAAGATATTTATCACTGACTCCAGCTTCCAGATACATAAAATGCTCCCACTGTTGATAGTTTTAAATAGACTCAAGACAAAGACTCAAGAGAAAGCTGTTCTCAAATGCTTTCCCTCAGCAATTCCAAATGGAATTTTACCTTTCTTTGATTCTAATTATTTAATGTCTTAACTTTTGATTTGAACTTTTAAACTTTCTTTGATATTAATTATTCAATGTTTTCTTTATTTGTGTCATGTTTTCTATAGTCCTTTATGTTTTCTTTCTAATTCATTTGCTGTGTTCTTATACTTTTATTTTTTTGTGAAGCCCATTGAACTGCATCTGTGTGTGTATGAAATACGCTATAGAAATAAAATTGCCTTTGGTTTGAATTTACAGAATCCACCACCAGGAAATACCGTGCCAGCCTCTCCAAGGCGCGCAGCAAGACCGACTCCGTGCCCAGGAGCACGGGCCGACGCACCACCCTGCCCGCCCACTGCCCGGACAACAGCCACATCGGCCTCATGTCCATCCTGTACAACAACATTGGCAAGGACCTGTCTCGCATCTCCATGCCGGCCGCGCTCAACGAACCCATAAACCTGCTGCAGAGGCTGTGTGAGGAGCTGGAGTACTGCGAGCTGTTGGATACGGCCAGCAACACCGAAGACCCCTTCGAGAGAATGGTGAGCAAATATTGTTTCTTAGGGCGGTAGAACAAAGGAAGCACATTCTCTGTGCCTCTCTGTGGACTCTGATGAAGACGTTTGTCGAAACTCTAGTCTAATGCACTGAAAATAAATAAGACATAGCGGAAAAGACATCTGTGTGGCACCAGATTTTCCTCCCAATGTTAATTGTTGTTGAAGACTTTCATTCATCCGGATCATCTTAGTCAGAAAATGTCAGAATTTGAAGCCAGCTAGACTTTTGTAGCAATTGTCTCAAAGAAGGCTACTTGCCACCATAGTAGCAATTTCACACCTTGGACTCCTTGGAAATGTGGATGTGTGACCCCTTACTTTTGTAGACTCGCAGTAAATGATGCACACTGACACACAGTAGCCTAGGACCTAGGTGAAGTTAATGTCATCCTGTTTACTTACTGAAAACACTTGCAGAACGTCGAGCAGACCCAAACAATATAACTCAACATACACAGGCATAACAAAATGCTCTAAGCATAATCGAACTGGCCTGAACTGGACAAAGCCACCTCAGCGATTCTCAGGTCAGATTCCCACACCTGCACATGGGACTGTGTCATGTGGAAAACAGGTGGGCCTAACATGTCAAATCTCGAGAGTTGAATACATATGATTCCCACATCAGAATTTAAAACGGAGGAAATCTGACAGACGGGCAGATGAAACGTCTTCAGGCTCTGAAACCAAGTCCAGTTGCCTACAACTAAGCTCCTTTGACCGTGTGGATATGTGTCATTATCCTCCGTCTTTTCCTCTACAGGATCTCGAACGAATTGCATCTATAATCTAACGTTAACCAAAAACTGAAATTGCGTCCCGTTTACGACGCATTCCCTTTGACACACATGCGCAGTGGTCATGCAGCTGTCTGTGGCAGGTTAGGTTTATGGAAAGTTTTGGTCATGGCAGAAATTTAAAACTCAGAAACATGGCATTACTGACAGGTTAGGTTTAGGGATGGTTTTGGGAAGGGCACAGTTAGACCAATCAGTAGCTACTTATGTGCTCTAGTCTAGACAGCAGGGAAAGTGTTGGTATATGGATGCAATCTTGGATGTTGGTTTGCGTGAGAAATTAGACGCAATTTCTCGAGATCAGGCTCCTTTTCCTTGGTGAAGTATTCTGCCCAAAAAGGCAAAATGTAGTAACGCCCCCTTAATGCACGCCGTACCTCCTGTGGCACGCTGCAAGACATTGAAAGTTAATTGCTATAGTATTACACCACTATGACAGTGCACGGGGCCTTTAGTAATACATTACGACTTGGTCATAGCCATTCTGGTAACAGCTAATTTATAATGCAGTGTCTTAAGGGGTTAATATTTTTTTTTCAAAATTGAGTTTAGACTAAAATGGTCTTCGTAACACCTCCGTTATCTTGTGACATATATGGTCCAAATGTGTCCTATTTTAGAGATACTGCTGTGTAAAATTGAAAGAAAATGTCTGCACACTTAAATCCCCTTTGTGTTCTTTTTAATAATAGGCCAAGCTTTCGGTCTACTGACCTTCCTCAGGGCTTAGTTCTATAAACAGAGATACTGCTGTGTCAAATCTGACACAGTAACTATAATATCCGACCTAATACTAGTACTTTGAAGGCCTTTTCTCAGTTTCAATGTTGGCGTAGTTACTGCACTTTGTCTTTCCCTTGGTGAAGTATTGCTAACTAAAGACAAGCATAAACAAATTGTTCAATAGTGTATGTAAGGAAGAGGAAGTGGTGTAGTCTGACCCCAGGGGATTGTTTTGAATGACATTATAGTAGCCGCCCATGTTCAATCCATTCAGTCTACACATTCATTCATTCATTCATTCATTCATTCATTCATTCATTCATTTGTTTATTTGGATAGGACTCAACACCCCTTTACTTGAGTGGAATTTAAAATGCTGACTGCAATAGAAAATATTTCAGAATGCAGTTTTGCAAATTGAATGTGGTGAATATAACTACATTATCATCAATATCCAAGTGTATTACATGATACATTATGACCAATACCCACATGTGTTCTCTCCAGGTCTACATCGCTGCCTTTGCCATCTCTGGCTATTCCATTGCTGCTTACCGTAACGGCTACAAGCCCTTCAATCCTGTCCTGGGGGAGACGTTCGAATGTGTGCGGGAAGATCGGGGCTTCCGATTTATTAGCGAACAGGTAAGATCAATCATTACTCATTTCAGATCAGTTTAGACATAATAATAATAATAGTAATAACAACAACTTGGTGTTATATAGCGCCTTTCAAGTAACCCAAGGTTGCTTTACAAAAGGAGAGTGAGCAGGGGAATAGAGGGAAAAGAGAGGTGGGGGTAGACATGTAGTTGGTATGGCTATTTTGCTGCTCACTTTATTCACTGATCCTCACATTTGGTAATACTACATGCTCTTACATATCAAAATGCTAAAAAAATATATTACAACAAAAGACGTTACCCAACATTTACAGCACATGGATTCTCAATGTTATAAAACATGCATTTATATACATAGGTTGTACAGCTCTAATAGGCGGTAAATATTACTATCTGTTTTTTTACAGGTCTGCCATCACCCTCCTATTTCAGCTGGTCATGCAGAGTCAGAGAACTTTTCCTTCTGGCAAGGTGCGTGTAGTTTTAAGGAAAGGACCTTAAAGCAACACTTAGTTTTTGAAATTGTGGGCCTTTTGTACCTTTATTATCAGACAGGACAGGTAGGAAATGATTGATAGAGAGAGATGGGAGTAGGGTTGGGAAATGACACAGCCAGACTCGGACCTCATACACAGTACAGTATTATTCAGCGCATTAGCGCGGTGTGCCAAAAGTAGTATTTTTAACCTTATGAACATTTCCAAAATCATTATAGATGTTCATCAACTTGTTATGGTTACGTGGCGCTATTCCGACATGTCGCTATTCCGACATTGATGTCTATTGTCGGAATACCGGCGCGAGTTATGCAATTTCTTTGATTTGTGCTACGTTGCTCAGCTTTTACCAGTTTAGGGAGAGTGCATACAGTTACCCTAACCCTAACACTAACCCTGACCCTAACCCTAACCCTAACCCTAACCCTACGGTATGTCGGCTGTCGGAATAGCGGTATGTCGGAATAGCGGTATGTCGGAATAGCGATTGCCCCCCCTTGTTATGGGTTAAAAGGATTTTTCGAATTTGCTTTGCCACCCTCCATGGGCTGCATTAACCCCTTGATGCCGGATGTTGCCTAGCGTAACATTGACCCTAGCGCCTTCAGGCTCTTGAGATTTGAGATCTTTATTAAACATGTTGGTACGCTAGAGCTGAATGGACTCTATTGCAGTGCAAGATGACGGGCGTAGCTTTTAAATGCAATTTATTTCATGTTTTTATGACGCTGAGATATGGAAGCCACCTGCTCAGGGTGCCTCAGTCATAGAGGAGGCTGGGGGAGAGCATTGGTTTATTACTCACCCCACCAACCTGGCGTGTAGGGAGGCGAACCGGCAACCTTTGGGATACAAGTATGACGCCCTAACTGCTTACACATGACTGCCACATGACTGTAGGTTTTTATAGGCTGAAAGCATGACCTACCGTTTAACAGGAGTTTTTTGCAGGTATTTTAGGGATCAATGGGTTCATATCATCAAGTAACAAATAGCTTTCATCTCATGTCACTCTACAGATGGGAAGTAGAATTGAGAGAACTATTCAGAGGACTATTGTGAGCAGGGTTGCCAGTTTTCCACAGCAGATGGTCATCCTAAACAGCCCTATCTGGCAACCATGATTTTAAGATACACTATCAAACTTGCTTGTAGTATATGAATTATATATTTTTTTATTGGGCACACCACCAGATTATATCATCAGAGGAGAATTTTGCTTTATATTATTGTGGTTTTGGAAGTACAGAGTAATGGTTATTGTGGGCAGCTGTGGCATAATGGTTAAGGAGATGCCTTTTCGATCAGAGGGTTGGAGGTTCGAATCCCATCCCCACTCCCTATCGTCCTCCATGTCTGAGGTGCCCTTGTGCAAGGCACCTAACCCCATACTGCTCCAGGGACTGTAAGCAATACTTGTCACTTTGGATTAAATAGGGCTTTCAGGTCGACTGGAACATACCGGGTTCATACCGGGCTCCAAACTTTTTCTGCACGTGACTGTGTTACCCGGATGCACCTGCTGACGGCCACGTTGTCGTCGTCACGGTTCGCGGAGAAAAAACAAGTATTTTTTGCGGTTCGCATTGCGAACCAACTTTCCGGTTCGCAAACGCTAATATCTGTGGCGTGAACACGGCGGCCGGTTTGCGATTAGGTGCGGGAACGGGCTCCAGCACGGTTCTCAGTCGGCCTGAACGCGCTTAAAGTGTTTGCTAAGTGTAATGTAATGTAATATTACATAGAGCACTGTATAACTGTGCTGTTGTCATTGTTGTCGTTCCTCAGATCAGCGATGGAAGAACAAGTTCTGGGGGAAGTCAGTGGAAATTATGCCAGCTGGATTGGTTAATGTTTCTCTTCCAAAGTGAGTGTTAATGCACACAACACGCTCTATCCGTGACTGATCTTAGGTGATCAACTATTGTCCAACATGAATTTATCACACACACACACTCACACACGCACACGCACGCACACGCACACACACATGCACACACACACACCAGAGAGGAGAAGGAATGGCACCACCTCACCTTAGTGTAAGGTAATGTAATGTAGTGTAATGTAATGAAGTGTAATGTATTGTAATGTAATGTAATGTAATGTAATGTAATGAAATGTCTGGTTTCGCACCTGGTGCCCCGTATCACGGGGGAGCCGCAACCTAGTGGTTAAGGAGATGGACTTTAGATCATAAAATTGCAGGTTCTATCTCAGTCCATGGCTGAGGTGCCCTTGAGCAAGGCCCCTAACCCCGCACTGCTCAAGGGACTGTAATAATACCCTGTAGATAACTGTAAGTCGCTTTGGATAAAAGCGTCAGCTAATTGTAATGTAATGTAATAATGTAAACCCTGCAGGCGTGGTGATCATTACGAGTGGAATAAGGTGGTGACCTGCATCCACAACGTGCTGAGCCAACAGCGCTACCTGGAGAACTACGGCGAGGTCACCATCCGCAACCTCAAGAGCAACGTCTGCACCTGCAAAATCACCTTTGTCAAGGTCAGGTGGCCCAGGGGAAATATGTCTTGCTACTGTATATCTTATAAATATTTTTTTCTGATTAGTCAGGAATATATGAACCACAGAAAGCTCTTAATGTGCTAATGTGCTTTGCTGACTGCTGAAAACAAAAATAAAATGCATTACAATATTACCACAACATTATTAGACATTACTTATCAGCACATTACAACTTGCTGATTTGCAATTTGGCTGTAATAAACTTACTTGTACAATAGGGGTTGTGTATTCTGTAAACATTATTAAATGCACTGTGACAAAGTTTGTATCAGCATGTAGTATGATCTCACTGTACTCGACTGCCATGTAATTAGCTTTAATGTCACGAATGTGTGGTGTATGTACATATTATGACATAGTATCATTACATTTAGATAGATGGCAAAATGAGCTGACCCTTAAAACCCCTTAACGCAGAGCATCTGATATATGCATTGTCATAGCATTGTTGTTACGATGTAGTTGAGTGTTTTCATCAAAAAGTCCCCATATGCAGTAAGAGGCTACAACTGTAAACGCTCATTACTGGGGTTTAAAACTGTAAACTCTTGGCCCTACCGTGGACTAACAATAGGGCACTGAGCCACTACGCTGGCGATCCGGGTTCGATTCCTGCCTGGGTCATTTGCCATCCTTCCCCGACTCTCTGTCCTCACTCATTTCCTGTCCCTCTCTCGACTGTCCTCTCAAATAAACTCATAAAAAGCCAAAAAAATATCTAAAAAACTATACACTCTTTTTCCTCCATGCAGTCTCGTTACTGGGGCTCGGACGCCAATAAGAACGAGGTGCAGGGCCAGGTGCTGGACCAGGCGGGCAGGGTGGTGCACCGCTTTGGTGGCTTCTGGCACGAGGGCATCTTCTGTGACACCCTCCCCAACCCTCAGTGCATTTGGAAGCCAAGTAAGTCTCATCAAGACAGCCCATCTCAATTATGTGGTTATGTTTCTCAGTGAGTGAGGTTCGTTGGACCCACTTAAAAACTGAGTAGTTGTTGGAAGTGATCAGAATAAAGCTCTCCATAAGTCTTTTAGTTTCAAAGTTTTATCCCCTGGCCTCTGTCAAAACTGAAACCAAACACAGCACAGTTGCATAAAGTAGAAGTAAGCTTAGTACTCTCAAAGATGTAATAACAATGCTAGTTGCGTGATATTACAAAGTTGAAACCATGTAGTATCATACCACTAGTGTTGTAATTGCATGTGTAAGTGTACGTCTACTTCAATTGTGCACATCAGGGGTGCGTTTCTCGAAAACGTAGTTGTTAGCAGGTAGCAACTTAGGTAGTTGCCAATAGGAAATTGCATTACAACCAACAAAGTAGGTAACATAGCTAGCAACTACGCTTTCGAGAAATGCACCCCAGGTTGGGTGTTAGTCATCAAATACGGTACACAGCTATACAGTAGATATGAAATCAGTATGAATAAAATGTTTAAAATGTATCTTGTTTTTTAAAAAGTAGTGTCTTCTTTATGTGTGTGCCAGATCCTCAGCCTAAAGACCACCAGCTGTACTTCGGCTTCTCGAGCTTCGCCATGGAGCTGAACGAGCTGACGCCAGACCTGAAGGGTCTTCTGCCTCCCACAGACACGCGGCTAAGGCCAGACCAGAGGTGAGGTTAACACGCACGCACGCACGCACGCATACAGGGCTGGGCTGGTCATTTGGCATACAGGGCATTTTCCTTTAATCATAATAAGGACCTAGTATGCCATTGCTTTTTCCCACCACTTATCATTGACTTGTACAGTAATACTGAGTAATTGGGCAGTAATTACAGAGTAGGTATGAGTTAGCTAATATGTCAACCCTATTCTATAGTATTACTCAAACAGGTAATACAAATGAACGTATAACTAGAATAGTATGTAGTCTATCTCAGTGGGTAATACTGTTTCACACATTTACTTTCAATACCTGCATTCACTTTCAGTGGATTTTTCTGATCTCAAAGCATAGGCTGTAGACCAAAGTTGGGCCGCGCTCACAACCTCCAGGGCCGCAGACAACTTTCAATTTCGCACCGCTGGGCCACGCAGGCCATGGGGCCGCTAGTTATCAAATACTAGTGTGCGTCTTTTCCGTGAAACGCAACTCTGCGCAATGACCACACCCCGCGTTTTTTTTGTTTTGTTTGGGGGAGATTCATTAAGAACAAGACAGTAACATCCTTTGCAGTGGGCTATTTGGAAAAAAGAGAAATTACCAACTGGTTCCGCTTCCCAGCTTATTTGACGACGGCTTCTGCATACTAATATCCTCACGTGTTAGTTAGAATAGGTGTTCAACGGTTAGGCTACTCAAAATAATTCTAGTTAATGAATCTTTATCCAAATGTCCAAAACAAGACCGTCCTTTCACGAATTTTGTTTAATTGATACTGGGATGTTTTCCGTCCTACTGTGGAATTTCTGTTCTTCCCGCGTCGCGTTTCCACTTGTGTAGAAAAGCGTCTTGAATTTACTATCAGCAGATTCATTACAAAGCGCATGTCAAGTGCTGTCACGCAAACTTCAGCTGTCAGAGTGGCATTCATATGTGTGAACGACTCTGGCTTGCTAAACTGTGAGTGGATTTAATGAGTAAGATTAAATGAGATTAACCTTAACATTAATTAATACAGGGCTATCCCTTGTGGGAAAAAATACTTCAGTAATAGCCTATTTATTCATTTATATTTTCTATCATAAAATATTAGCCTATATTATATTATCATAATAATATAATATAACATCATATAATATAACATAATATAATATAATATAATATAATATAATATAATATAATATAATATAATGTAATAAGAAATCTATATTTTATTAAACTAAAATGCAGTGTTAAATCAACGCCATTCAGAGAATATATTGTCCCAATCGACTTAATTCAAGCCTTTGAGTGTTAAATTAACACTTTAAAAATGTTGTATTAACATATATATGGCTTCACAGTGTCAGGCAAAAAAGATGAGGCGCACACAAGGCTTTTTTGGTGAGCAGTCGCACTAAGCAACACACGATTCAAAGTTAAGGCGCAGACCAGGGCCGTAACGAGACATTTTCAAATACCGAGATCAAATACTGAGTGTTGTACAGCATACTGTACATTTAGAATGGTTCAAACACTTCAGTCAAACTCTTACATTTGTTTTCATTAATCACTGCCTTTAGGAGAAATGGGGGTGGCGTATACAGACTGAATTTATCATTTATCATACATCGATTTTCATGGAAAAATAAGTTACTTTTTTGTTCAGCACCAGGGATTGTGCCCAAGTAATTCTACAAGTACATACATCGATTTTCATCATAGATAATTTTTACATTTCTGAAAAAAAATATGGAGTGACATGGCCTCTGTGTCCTCAATAGCAGTTACGCCCATGGCGCAGACGCCAACCCTCTTTGGTCTCCTTAGAGTTGAAATTAACTCTAAAACCAAATGGGACCATACATTCTCAGAATAGTGTTGAATAAACCGTGGTAGATTTAGAATCTGTAGTATAAATCGGTTAATCTGCGAGTCAATTCATCAATCATCGATCAATTAATTATTGAATCTTACTGTTCACAGGTTCCTGGAGGAGGGCAGGATAGAGGACACAGACAGAGTCAAAGACGAGATTGAGGAGCGGCAGAGGCTACGCAGGAAAATGCTGGAAGGCAAAGGGGAGGACCATGTGCCTCGATTCTTCAGGTTTGTGCACACAGTATAAATACCAGTGTTAATATAACTTCAGTTGAAACAAAACCCATTTAAAAAAAAAAAAAAAAAAAAACATTGGCTCCAACAAAGTGCTGAGCACTGCTCTGCCAAAGTTCGATTCCATTGTTGTCAATATAACCCAGCACACCGGCGCCAATGTCCACGGACATTTGCGGATATCGGCAAGCGATTAGAGACAAGCTCTATTTTGTCTGAGCCGCCTATTGACTATCCATGCTATGTTTGTGTGAAATTGAGTTTGGGGGTCAGACTTGTGTTGGAAGCGAAAGTGCTCCGTAGTGCTGTCGAAGCCAATGTGCGGAGGCCCTAACCCTACTTAGCATCTACACTTGTTGTTCTATTTCCTGTGCACTTTGTATCTGCTAGTGATGTTGATGACTATGATTATGTCAATGAGTATGTCGCTGTGGTTAAAAAGCGTCTTCCAAATGCAATGTAATGTAATGTAATAAAACTGTTGAATGTAATCGACCTGCTTAAAATTTAATGCAATGTGATATCCAACAGGAAAACATTGGACTCTGCAGGGCGGGAGGTGTGGGTAACCAATGGAAGCTACTGGAAGCTTCGCGAGGACCCAGGATTTGCCAACATTAACAACACCGAACTGTGGTGACATAGTGGCGAATTGAGGACATGAAGGATATATCTCGTTTTTTTCTTGCATCATTTTTTTTCTTCAGTTTTCTTTGTTTCTCTCTTTTCACTGTGCTTGTCATTCTGCTTTTTGTTTCTTTTTCAGTTTGTTTTTCCTTTTATTTCACTTTCTTTTCTTTCTTTTTCTCTATTTGTTGAGCACGGATGAGAAGCCTTATGAGGTGTTGATTCTCCTCAGAAAGGGCAGTGCTCTGTCGAACGGAATGTGGGTTCTTTTCTGTGGGTTCTTTTCTAACTTTCATAGGCCACCATCAAAGAGAAAGCAGGATTCTTTCTCTGGGTGGAGAGGAGTGTTTTTAATGATGAAAAAAGGATGACACAGTGGGATTGTCATGAAGTGATAAAGAATCATCAAACTTTCAGGGAGAAACACACACACAGGACTCTAAATCCTATCAGGAAGTATTTGTTGTGTGGAGAGCACGTTATTTTCTCTTCGTTCAGATGTTTATTTTTTAAAATGATTTTATATGTTTGTGACAAATGGTTTGCTTTTTTTGTTAATTTATCATGACAACATTTGTGGATCAAATTATAAGGAGGGAAGCCTGTTTTAAAAAACCCTATTCATTCTATTGAACTTTGCTCCTAAATAGCCATTTGTTTTGGAGATGAGCATTCCCAGGTAGGAAGCTCAAACGCTCCAACTGCTCCCGTCCTTGTTGCTTATGGTCTTCTGATGCAAGACTCAACATAATTAATGATCTAAGTGTTTTTCAATATCGCTAAAGCACAATTTAAAGGTCATCTTCTCATCTGCAATTGGGATGTTTAATGGGGAAAAGCCCCCAAAAATCGCTTTGCCTCGGTTGACTGCGTGGAAACTTTGTTTTCTCCACGGAGGCGGGGTGACACCGAGGCAAGATAAAGCAACCAACAGGGAAGGACGGGAGGAACTGGTTTAAGTTGGAGAAATTGTTTTGTACTTCCACCAGATGGCAGTCATGTGCACACATGTCCATTTGGAAGTGGGATATTCAGCTCTGGGGCTGCACATGTTAAACATAAACATTTTAATTTAATTAGGGCATATAATAATAATAATGATAATAATGGTTATTGCTGCCTGGAAAAGTGATTTAATTGCCATAGGGCAAACCGATGCTTTTTGTCTTACCATGATTAGTACATTACCCTGTTGGAAATCTCAGGTGACGTCTCAGGGACTAGACGACTTTTGCAGCCTGTTAAAATACAAACTTTGACATAGTCTGAAACGAAAATAGAGCAAGTCCAAACTTGTACAGATTTACAATGAATATACTTTTATTGCATGAATAAAAAAAACACAACAATCAGTTACATTACACAATATTTACTCACTTTTAATAAATAAAAGATATCCTCTGATTCTTCTGATTCTTTTTTTTTTTTACAACTGACAAAACAAAAAGAAACACATTTTTTGCAACACTTCCAGCCTCTACTGCGTTTCTGTCATAATCATGATACATATCATCCTTCATTCTTCACAAATTACCAGAACATCTTTTAAGTTATAAGAACACAATAATTTCACTTTAAATGTTCTCCCCACCAATTTCAGAAAAGTTCAATCAAACAATTTTACAGTTTGAGAATGATGCATGAAAGACTTACTTTACAAATAAGAAAAACAGGATGCCCCCCACTTCAAAGCTGTCCCAGTCTTGAAACAAATGTTTTTTTTACAACACTCTGCGGTAAGGGAAGCTTTCTGAGGATGAATATTATTAATGGTACACATTGATCAGCATCCGTTTCGTCATCCTTTTCATCTTCATCTTCATCACCATAATCGTCATCATTATCATCATCATCATCAATTCTCATACATAACTTAGTCCTCCACATTGATCATCATCATCATCATCATCATCATCATCATGGCTCATGTAGATCTGCAAACATACTGTATGTCACCCCATGGCACACCTTACAGGCTGCACCATTTCATCATAGCCTCTAGGGGTCAGTCAAGCTGCCAGAGTTGCAGAGGCATAGCTACAACTCTGCAGGCCTATGGCTCATTTTATTGGCAAGAGACAAGTACCGGTACAACTGCAGCGTGCTACTGGCAGAGGGTGTATACATGACAAATGTAAAGACGGTCATGGTGAGTTGGCAGTGCAAACATGAAATAAAATACATTATTGACGAGGGGGTTTGGAGAGACTCCCTCAATTTAAACTCACAATTGTCAAATTGCACCTTCGTTTTCTAAATTTGTCAACAAGAATAACAAGTGCAAAGGCCTTTCCGAACGGCCAATTCCTTGAGTTGTTACATTAACAGTCACTATCAGACAAATATTACAGTTTACAGTTTACAGAACACTGTAGAATACTGTGTTCATCCTTCATGTTCATGTGTCATATTATTGAGATAGAACGATATTCCACTTCTTCTCCGCTAAAGATAAATAGTTGTGTGTTTAATGTTGTGAGTGTGCGGTATGCACACGTCGCGCATGCACACACGCTCTCAGAGCACATCATATCTGCACAGGGGTGCATTTCTCGAAAACATAGTTGTTAGCCTGTAGCAACTTGGGTAGTATTGTATTGTATTGTATTGCAAACAACAAAGTAGCTAACATTGTAAGCAACTATCGTATCGAGCAATGCACCCCAGACCTCTTATTTGTGCACAGGTGTGCATAAAGGTCAGCTGTCAGGTTCCCCTCCACTCATGGCCATTTGAGCGTGTGGTCAGTCGTGCCACTGAATACACATTTTACACGCGTTTGGCGAAAGAAAAAAAAAAGTGTGCACATTTCTACTTTAGGTTGAAAAATGTTGCAGACCTGCTCCAGAAATGAATGAATGAATGCATAAGCTTTGACAAACTCAGCTTGTGATGGTTAATGGTGCACAGACTGTGTGTGTGGGTGTGTGTGTGTGTGTGTGTGTGTGTGTGTGTGTGTGTGTGTGTGTGTGTGTGTGTGTGTGTGTGCGCTTGTGCGTGCGAGTGTGCGTGCGTGCGTGCCCATCATCATTCTAAATGTATGAAAAGTTTTTAGGAGAGGATTTTTTTTCGAGATGTTCATACCCTTGCCTCTCTAGGCACAGTTATGCCTAAAGTGTCGCTAACGACTTTCACATGTGGTTGTGTGGCTATTATAGATTGGTATCTGTGTGTGTGTGTGTGTGTGTGTGTGTGTGTGTATGTATTTCAGGGGCGAGCAGGGTGTTCCCAGATAGGTTAACGCTAATAGACATCAAATTTATTATGTATTTATTATGTAAGTAAATAAAATGTTGATTTGGCCTCACTCACTTAAGTTTTCCAGCTAAAATAACACTTCTTCAACACTGTAATCGGGCAAAAAAATAACAACCACAATCAACATGAAATTGAAACAAATGGCAAACGATTGATCAATTGATTGTATGAATGATTTGATGGTTGATAGTAGTTAGAGTTGGCTGACAGGCAGATATGCAGGCTGTTTAGAGTGGGTACAACAACTCAGGGGCGGAGCTATAGGGAGGGCAAGCAGGGCACTTCCCCCTGGGCCCAGGGCCCTCCATTATTGGTGGTGGGTGTCCTATTGTGAGCTTGGCAAGCTGTATAGGGGGCCGTATAAGGAGCTGGATATTTTGCCCCGTGTAGAGTAGAGTAGAGTAGAGTAGAGTAGTTTATTTGTCACATACAAAGCCATAACCAAGGTTACAGCTTGTAGTGAAATGACGGTTCTGGTAAAACTCCACATCGTGCAGAAATCAAGTGTACATCGCGACTCTGCGACACCGCGACCAAGGTAGCAGGGGTGGTTGAAGAAGTTTAGAAATGAATTCGTTTTATTCGCTCTGGACGCTCCACTGACATGTTTGATTCAGCTAATCACATAACGGCTCTGTCTTGACAGCCTGGGACATTCTTCGATATGAACCTTCCAATTGGTTTTTCGCCGAACCGCGTCATAGCGAATTCGCTATGAGTTTAATCGTCAAAATTTGCCCTGGTCGCTCAAGAAGCTTCGCTCCTGCCGAATTCGCTCTGGCAGCTTTATTCGCCTTCCCTCCATATAAAAACAATGACTTCCGCCGCGCAGGTCGCTTAATTCGCCTTCGATGTACACGGGGCATTTTTATATGTGGATTTTTTTTTCTCCTGGTTGCATTGGTTTTGCATTGGTTTTGGCCTTCCGTTTCCACGTAGCAGATATTTAAAATCCAGGTATAAAAAGCAGGAGAAAAAAATATCCTATTTAGGGGGCTGAAACGCATTTGTTACAATGGAGGATTTATTTTTATCCACATGTTGCGTTTACACCTAAACAGGAGAAAAAAATACCCTGCTAAAAAAATATCCTGCTACGTGGAAACGGCACCTAAGTATCTTGCCCTGGGGCCCCATGTGCAATTGTCCCGGCACTGCAACAACTAGAGTCTGAGGGACTGGGGCTACCAAGTGGAAAAAATAGAGTGTGGCACCTTGGTACCTTGGCATAGGCTACGCGTTGTTGCATGGTCTGTATCTTGGAACGTGCATTGCACGGTCTCTGCCCTTTTGACTTCCTGTTACCCACTACTAAC
>NC_085873.1:6567849-6577849 GCF_034702125.1 Engraulis encrasicolus
GTATGGTGACACGCGCCTCTTCTTGCTCTCCCCCACACCCCCGCCCGTGCCCCCTTCGTACAGTCCCGAGTCGGCCGAATCCACAGACTTCACCGAGGTGGACTCCATCCAGCTTCCGTCCTCCCCACCAGCTCCACCTCCAACCCCAGCCCCAGCCCCAGCTCCGCACCTCTCCTTGGGCTTCTCCAGCGGCAGCACCTGGCGATGGGGATCCAGGGGCAGCGGAGGTGGAGGCGTGGGTAGGAGCGGCGGATGCTGCAGTGCCACCAGCTGCTGCTGCTGCTGTTGTTGTTGATGGTGGTGCTGTGGCGAAGGACGGCCGTTGGGCCCAACCACGCCCCCCGGTGGCGAGGCTGAAGCTGACGACGGCATCTGCGGCGGAACCGACCGGAACCATCCGGGAGGCGGCGGCGGCAGATGCGCCGGCTTGCTGGGTCGCGGGTGACTAAGGTACGGCGGGGATGGTCTACCGCTGGAGCTCCATGCCGACCCCCCACTGGTGGGCACCGACATGCCCCCGGGCGAGAAGGGGCTCTCTGGGTAGTAGCCCAGGCCATGGTTCCCCTGACTCTGGAGGTGATGGTAGGTCTTGTAGAGGCCGTTGCCTGTCGAGTAGACCCATTGTAGATATGAATGAAATATAATAGAATAGAATGGAACAGATTATAATACAGTCAGCAGTCAGCAGAGTAGAGTAACGTTTATCATGGACAAAAGGACAAGCTAAACAGCTAACACTCTTCCATAAATTGATTACAGTTTTTCTCGATTGCTTACACACAATTTTCGGAATCAGTTCTCGAATTCTCAATACTCTACACACAAATCTCCAAACCTCACACGCAACGGGCAGAACTCTTCACTTCCTCTGAAAAATGCATGTCTTGTCTCAAAACAATGTACTCTCTTCTAAAAACCTCATTTTGTTCTCAAATGACACACACAAGCAGTCATTTCAATACACTCTTATGTGAACCATTGAACACTAATATGCACAAGGTAAAACTCTATACTCAACTTGACACACAGTAGAAACTTATTTTCTTCACTGTTCTACTTACTAAAGAGGGTATTTTTCTGTAGTAAAATAGTGAAATATTGTTTTTAGGCAAAAAATATATTTTACATATTTTTATGACATTTTTTAAAAATGTACTAATTTGTTGTAAAATATTGGGTAACCACATGAAAGTGATCTCTTGTATAACAGATTTTGGAGTTCAAAAACTAAACAAATGTGTTTTCTCACTGCATCCACTCATGTTTTCATCAATATCACATGCAATGTGTGTCCTTATGGGGTGATGATTTCAGATTGTAAACCGGTATGAAGAGAGTTTGCCCATCTGATGAGGAAGTGAACATAGGATGGCAGTTGATTTTAGTATTTTGAATGGCAGTGTGTTCAATGCGACAACCAGGGAATTTCTTCATGAAAATTGTGTGTAATCCAGAGAATTGTGTGTAGTGGTTTGAAAAGAGTGTGTTCTAAAACTGAAATGTGAGTGTAAAGAAAGAATTGTGCGTAGTGTTCAGTGACATTGGTTAGGGGAGTTGGGAAATGGGTGAGATGTTCCGAGAATTGTGTGTGAAGTACCAGAACTTGTGTGGAGGCAATCGAGAAAAACTGTAATAACAGTATTTATTTGAATGACTAATAGATGTGCTTATCTGTGCTTATCAGTGCTTATCAGTGAATTTCTAGCAATATTAGTGGAGAAAGTAGCAATAAAATATTCTTAGATCCAAAAGGGGGTCCCGATGGAAAAAAGGTGTAGCAGATGGGTGTAGTGCTCACCAGAGTAGTCTCCGTCGTAGGTGGGGTTGGAGAAGTCCAAGCAATTGGAGGTGGCCATGGAGTGGGGGCTGGGCAGGTACCAGCGGCCGTGCGGGCTGAGGGACGAGGGGTCCTTGGGGGGCCCTTGCTGGTGGGGATGGTGGGGGCCCGCCATGGACATGTGATCGCGGCTGTAGAAACGGCTCTGTGGTAAGGAGCTCATGTACTGACGAAAAGAGAAGAGAAGAGAAGAGAAGAGAAGAGAAGAGAAGAGAATGGAAGAGAAGAGAAGAGAAGAGAAGAGAAGAGAAGAGAAGAGAAGAGAAGAGAAGAGAAGAGAAGAGAAGAGAAGAGAAGAGAAGAGAGAAGATAGAAGAGGAGAGGAGAGGAGAGAGGAGAGTCAGCTGATAGTAAAACAAGGACACAGGTCTACTGGCTACTCAGATAAGTTACCTGTGTTGGAAGGAAACTGTGTTTCCTTCTTTACTTTAACTTTTACTTCTGACACCTCTGGAAGAGTGTTCACCTGGTGGTTTACACGACAGGTGTATTGAGAAGTGAGTGCTCACCTGGTCCGCCAGGTAGGATTGGTAGCAGCCCCCAGGCAGGAGCTGCTGTCCATCTGTGGGGGAGGGGGTGAGGCGATCCGACTCCTGCTGCACATACAGCCTAGAGAGAAACACAACAAGATCAAGGTCAAGGGTCAAGGTCAAATTGAAGTTCAAGGCCATGGTAGATTTTGTTTTGTACAACATTGTTATTTTTTTCGCACACTTAAGCCGGCAGATGTGTTGGAGATGACCCACAGAATCTGAAGAAATGTAAAACTGCCGCACACTGTCCATTTTGCTTTTGCTGTTCACAATGTAACGGCCTTTGACATGTCATAAAAAGATTTTGTTTTGTAAAATTTAAGTGGCCAGACACTACACTGTTACTTTGCAAATTTACTTGACAGAGGTATGAAAGGTCATTCTAAAATGCTTAAGTTAGGCAATAAGTATATTCAAATACAATAGATACAATATAATCCAATACACAGACTACAAATGAAGAGTTCAGATGCAAAACCCCCTAACTCCATTTCTGAAGACCTGCACTTCTATATTTTTAGAGAACCCAGTTGTTGGTTTGGTTTACATTCATGTACTTGATAATACATATAAATAGTTATATTACAAAAGTAAAAGAAAAAAATGTGCAATTTTGATAGCTTTGTATTACAGGGATTGAGATGGGACAAAACATGTCCGGGAGATAAAACTCATGTTGGTGCTTAAAATGTAATTAAAAATTGCAACAAAATGAGCTGGAATGATGGAAGAAGAGGTTTTGTACACTAAAATATGATTTCATATTTATTTATTTTTATTATTTTTATTTTACACGTTGCAGTGTGTCATCAGTACCTTCAAAACCCCATGTCCGAAAGCAAGATTTAGAATTTGACAATACCATAATAATTGGTTAAAATGAAATATAACAAACGTCATAGCTACTGTCATCAAGTATTTTGGAAAATGAATCAAACTACATGTATGTACAATGTTTTATAAACCTTTTTATATACTTTTTAAACTATTGAACATGTGTCCGGACTTTTAGTCAACACCGTAAAAAAAAAATTAAATACAAAAAAATCTACCATTATTGTGGTCAGCTCACACTCTAAGCAGCCTGGTACTACTTCCTATTTGGTATACATGCCATGGAGACACTGTTCTGTTAAGGTCACATTTAATATTTGATTTTATCAATGCATCTTTAGGAAGACCACCTATGTCACAACCATAATGTGTCAACACCATAATGCATAAAAATAAAGGTTATTTTAGTATTTTGTATAATAAAAGCTTAGAATAACTTTATTAGCAAGTCCTCAAGTGACTGCTGATGTACCAGAAGACTTCTGTTAGAAAATCATGTGTTATTATGAAAAGTAGGTTTATTTGTCAACTCCGTAAGAGTCAACTCCATAAGATTTTCTTATGGAGTTGACATGCAAAATCTTATGGAGTTGACAAATTCACCAAAAACTGCTCAATATGCTAATATGATATTCTTTTCAAACGTAGAAACAGGAGGAAAAGTTATTTTAGGATATTATATGTATATTAATGTGCATATAATGCATATAACTACATTTTTTTTCAATATATGGACAAAAACGTTTAAACTAAAGTCTAATTCAAAACAAATGAACTTTTTAAAAAGAGAAGCTTAAGAATATAACAAAACTACAAAATAAACTGAGTTTTTTTTTCTGCACTAAATAGGCTCCAAAAAGCAGACCAGTTTGTCAACTCCATCAGTTTTTCTGTCAACTCTGTAAGATTTTCCTCAGCACTTTCAGGTGTTTTTGTAATATTTTCGGGAAAAAGCTAATTCTTTAATCATTTTTTTTTGTTTAGGCAATAAAGGGTCATTAGATGTATACCACCATGTATTTTAACCACTTTAGGTGTTTTCCTCATGGTTGCAAAATAAAAGATGAAGTCTGAAAATGCCAATTTTTCAAACTCTGTGTGTTAATAACAGTTTTAAATTAAAATTTAAATATATATATTTCATATTATTGTACATCAAGGTAACTAAGTATCATTACAATACAAATTAGAGCTAAAGATTCTTGTTGGACTATTATAATAATTTAATTATATACTTTTCTTGTGTCTGATGAAGTTGACGAAAATCTAGGTGTGAAGGTAAACATGTTAATTTGTTAAAAATGCCTTTTTACCTGGAGCCTGTATTTTACATGCCTGAAAACTACACATCTTTATCTACATGAATATATAACCATCAACAACATATTCTGCATTTTCAAAATCAGGTTTTCAAAACGCATTTTGTCCCATCTCTCAAGAATCCCTGATTAAATTAAAATGAATTAAGATTATTTTCTGAAAAGACACTTAGGGGGTTTGCATCGGAACCCTTCAAATACATATTTATTTGGTAACACTTTACAATAACTACCCAAAAAAGCTTAATAAGCACTTTATTATGATTTAATTGTAATTAACATTTAACAAAGCATTTATAAATGTTTGTAAATAAGTAAGAACCAAACTACGACAGCACAGTGGAGTGGGAATCAACTTCTACTGTGTGAGTTTTATGTGGTTTCATGCCTTCTGGTCTTTGGAGGATAAACTTTCAGGAGCGGTAAGACTGTGCTGTGTCTGTTGTGTTAACATAGTATTTCTTGCCCATTTATAAACATTTGTAAACATTTTGTTGATAATTAGTTCATTATTTATAAAGTGTTTATAAAGCTTTTTTGGGGTAGTTATTGTTAAGTGTTACCATTTATTTTAAAATATCATTATTATATTTATATTTATTTCATGAATACAATTAACCATTATCAAAATCTGCATTTTGGTTTAGATAGGCAGGATTTGAGTGAAAGGGAAAGTATGGTGGGCCAGGAAGGAAGGAGGGCAGTGACTAAATGAACTCTTAAGGTCAGAGGTCGAATGTAGTGTTGACAAAACTCCAGCCGAGGTGTGAATAGCTGCCTGGCTCCCACCCATGCCATGGCCCTACAGTAAGCTGAGGGCTTCTGGGCAATGAGCAAAGGATTTCGAGGGTGGCCTGTCTCACCTCCTGCTAAATAATTCACACTATGTTTTTAATCGCCTCTGTCGTGAAAATCTGATTTATGTACGAGTTTGTACACGCCACGAAAGACAGAAGAGCAACTTTCACTATGAGTACTTCACAGGCAGTTTGTGTGGATTCTTGTGTGCTTAGCCTGAGGTTCTATCAATATTAGGGCTGTAATGATATTGAGATATGTGCAATGATATTGTATCGAACAGAGAAATCGTGATACACAGAGTCACGATACTGAATTGTGGTGCAAGAAGGCAGTATCATGATACGCCATTTCACCAAGTTCTGTTAGCCGTCAGGCAAGACAGCAATGTTGGCAAATGAGGAAAAAAGTGAATTCAGTGAAGAAAATTCATTTAAAGTGATACATTTGAAATATTGTGGGGTGTATCAACATTTGAACAAAAATAGACACAACTGTATTACGCAATAAAGTCTGAGGGGGCAGCCATGAGCTAGTGGTTAAAATGGGCTTTAGATCAGAGGGTTGCAGGTTCAAATCCCACCCTTCCACTCCCTACCGCACTCCTTGTCTGAAGTCCCCTTGAGCAAGGCACCTAACCCCACACTGCTCCAGGGACTGTAACCAATACCCTGTAGGCCTAAATAACTGTATAATGCTTTGGAGAAGAGTGGCAGCTAATTGTAATGTAATGTTATAGGTGATTGGGGGGGGTTCCTGCCTACCCTGGTGGCAAGATATGCATGTGCCTGTTTACAGTATGCATGTATGTTTGAACTAGGGATATATGGGATGTATATTTATAGTAGGCTATGCATGTATTTATGTATGCATGTACAGTATGTATGAGGTCTACTGCATGTATTTATCCAATGCATTTATTGATTTACAGAATTTACAATTTCACAAATTTACAAGTCCTTCTGCTCACATGTTTATATAATAATTGACACATTCACTGTTTTACTGTATTGATAGGGAGTCATGATGACTTTTAAAAAAATCCCTTTTTGCCTTTTCCCCCCAGAAAAGTCCTCATGCTTACGTACGTGTCGTAGTTGTCCCGGAAGCCTTTGGCGAAAGGGTTGTGGTCTATTTTCAGTTGAGTGATCTGGGGAAGAAATGGCAGGAGACAGGGGGTCAGGCGGAGGACAAGATGGGCACAGCCACCGTCAGTGGAGTTTGTGAGAGAAGAGAAGAGGAGAGAGTGAGTGAAAGGGAGTGTGAGTGAAAGAGAGAGGGATAGTGGGTGGTGGTGAGGGAGTGGGTATGTAAGAGAGAAAGAGAGAGAGAGAGAGAGAGAGAGAGAGAGAGAGGGGGGGGGGGAACGAAATAAGTGAAACAGAGAGAGAAAGAGGTGTGGTGACAAGAGTTGGGGGAAGGGGGAGTTGAAAATGGGTGCAAGTGTGTGAGACAAGCAGTGAATTTAGAGAGAGAGAGAGAGAGAGAGAGAGAGAGAGAGTGAGATTGAGAGCAGAACAGATAGAGGAGGAGGGGTGGCAAAAAGGAAGATCACAGACAGTCACAAATAATTCATATGGCCACTGTCATCGTTTACTCTCGGCACTGGAAGTGAACCTCCCAAAATCATAACGCCACTAGTCACTTCCCATGACTTTGCTCTAACCCGTGAAGCATACTCATGTCTGACCACCCTATTCTTTTTGGATACTCTTATCTTTGCATATTTCTGGCCTTGCCACAGTCTTGATATAAAGCAACCAGATAATGACTAAAAATGTCTTGATTTAAAATTGGTATGCAAATTATTTCTCTACTACGCCCATTTAACCTTTTTACCAAATAAAGAAAAAAAACAGATATACAATATAGACAACAAATTCACAAAATGGGAAGAGGAAAAAGACGACAGAATTTGGGTCAGATCAATATGTTGGTGCCTTTATGTCTTTGAAAAAAAAGAAAAGAAAACGGAGAGGGGAGGGGCTAAAAACAGGGTAATACAGGGGGCAACCAAGGGTGACTCACATCTGCGTTCTGATAGGCTGTCACCGCGATGAACTGCGTCTCTGGGAAGACGAAGACCTGGGCCTTGGAGGACAGGAAGGGATCGTCCGAGCCGTCCTCCTTCACCTCCACCACGTGCAGACGAGGCTGGTATTTATGCAGAGACTGCAGTACGATCATCTGTGGAGAAATGAGATTACGGTATTGGAGTACAATTACAGTAAATTACGGTATTATAGCACAATTACAGTAAATTACGGTATTGAGCACAATTAGAGAAAAGTTAGTGTAGATAACAGTAGAGGATATATTATTTCTCTCTGAAGTGTAAGCGACTTAACTGTAAGTCGCCTTGGATAAAAGCGTCTGTACTGTACTGTACTGTACTTTACTGTACTGTAATGTAATGTAAAGTGTAGAGTTGAGTGTGCGCTGCACAGCAGTATGTCTACCTGGCCCACGTTGTTGGAGCTGCCCTTGTTGTTGGTGAGCTTGAGCTTGCCAAAGGAGACCTCCTGCCTCATCCAGTGAGCTCCGGTGTTCGGAGAGTCCGGATGCATGTACGTCCTGTTGCCTGGTGACACCACACCAACACACAACGGTCACAATTACAGTACAGTAAGGGGCACACCACACCACACAGCCACCCAATGGCCAGAATCAACGGTCCATTGAGGCAATAAAACACATAGCCCTATTAATAGCTGCAGCTATTTGATTTTTTCCCCCTCGAATGCAACACAAAATGTCAGTTGCAATTAATGGATTTTTTTTCTTTAAAAAATCAATAAAGGATTGCTTGATAAAACTACACCTTCAGAGAACTAAGCCTATTGCCATAATAGCAGATGACTGTTTGTAAAGCCACACTCATTTAGCGACAGACAGGTTAGCAGCATAGTGCCAGGTAGCCCTGTCATGCAGATGGGATGACCGCCAATCCTATTCACTATTTGCCGAAAAAGCTTAACTAAAGTACATCATAACAACATTGCTATGGCCTTGCCAAGAGCCTTAAGTAACATATTAAGACATGGCCATTAACATTTTGGCGGACATAAGCTTATAAACATAGGCTCTACATGAAAGGGTTAAAAAAGACATTGCTAGCAGATGCATGCAAGCTCCAGTACCTGGCATGGTGCCCTCTGCTTTGCCACACTGCACCCACTTGCCTCCCTGGTACCTCCAGTGGTGCTGGTCTGCCAGGACCACGTCCACGTAGACGTTATAGTGTGCTGTGGGGTCCAGCGCACTCAGGTTGAAGCTGAGAAAGGGGAACATCCGCCTGCCAAACAAGAACAAACAGATAGCTCATACAGCAAATAAGTAAATGATCATCTACAACATAACACAAAAATAAATAGCCAAGGAGAACACATAGCCTACAGGTAAGCTTAGGTTGAAGCGGAGGAATGGAAACATCTGCATGCAAGCAAGAACAAACAGATATAGAGAGAAAGTAAATAAACAAATTCATGTGTAACACAAAATAAATAAAAAAGGAAAAAACATGAGCGTCTGTTGAAACTGAGAAAGGGGAATGTCCACCTGCAAAAGAACAGAACAAACGAACAAAGAAATAATACGAATAGAAATACAAAAGAAAGGACAGCATTCCTATTCAAAGTTTATTGCCAGTTTCGGTCGTAATCTTCTTCAGTGTCTGGCATTTGTATTGTTTGGGAATTAGCACTGTTGCTGTTTCTTTCAAAGAGTTGAGTGCATTAAATGAAGTTAATAAATGATATAAATTAATTGGAAGAGCATTTCATGAGCACGGACGTCTGTTAAGACAGCCCAGATCCTCATAAAAAAAAGAATCAGCTTTAGCCACACCATGTATACCAAAACACACTGTCAACATTTCAGAACGAAACATTCACAACTTTGCGAGTTATCTTCCTTGGTGAAAGTAAGAACCACACCAGCCTCTGTGAAGTCTAACAGAAGAATTTTAAGGATAGGTGTATTTTTTTTTACAGAGCATAGAGTATATGTCCTGGATGTAGGACTTTATAGAACTTCATACCTTTGAAGCATGTAAGCTAAAAGGCTACATGACATACAGGTGCTCTGCTGCATTTCTGACTCCTTATAAATATGAGACCTTTGAAGTACGCAAGCAAGAAGACTGCCGTATAATGCCGAACACTTGTGCAGGTGCAGGAAATAGAACTTTATAGAAGTGGAAACTTTGAAGTATGCAACCTAAAAGTTAAGCACACAACCTAACCATACACTGTACACCTTTGTTACAGTGCATACAAGCTTATCACTTTGGAACATTAGACTTACTGTACGTAAGCAACAAATAACATAGGCCATTGTTATATTTACGGAGTGTTAAGTACATGTCCCAGGAAATATATAGATTTATAACCTTGGAGACTTGAAGTATGCAAGTATGCAAGCTTAATGCATTGTCCACTTATAGCCTTTGAGGCTTGAAGTATGCAAGCTTAATACATCGTCCACTTATGTTACAGTTCACACGTGCCCTCGGAATAAAGCAATGGAGCCTTTGAAGAATTCCAGCTTACAGACAGTCACAGTACAATGCCTACTTAATATTATAGTGCACTCGGAATAGAGACTGGGGACCTTGAGGTTGACCCAGAACTCATGATGTACATAACTTAAAAGACTATACCAAAGTTGGCAGTGCACTG
>NC_085873.1:6587849-6632849 GCF_034702125.1 Engraulis encrasicolus
CCTGCCCGTCCCCCAATTCCGCCCGCCTACTTATTATAGCCTATAGGCTATAGGCCTACTAGTTAATTATGTGTCCACTGTTTAAGTCAGGAATGGATATCGACATGATACGGAGTTTGTATGCTTAATATTTGAAACGGTGATGACATTTAAAACCGAGTCAAACGGCCATAAACAGCATTGCAATGAAGGGTGTCGTAACGGCAGATGGAACTTTAATTTCACGACGACATTCTGGCTATAAACTCGCCCTGGCCGCTTCCCTGTTTCACTTTAGGACCAAAAGTAGCCTATTCAACCGTTTCCACAGTTCCTGCATCGGTAAAGCCAGGACTACACGTGTGAACCAAATCAACACAACAGCATGAAGGAATAATACACGGAAATACAGACGTGACCTGAAATCAAGCGGGCGGAATTGGAGCCTTTCGCCAGAGGGACTCACTAGTTTGACGCCGTGTCCCTCGAGAGGGCTGTTCTTGCGCCTAAACTAGTGAGTCCCTTCGCCCCTGGACGTTATCGCCAAATTACGATAGAAAGGACAACCAATGTTAGCTAATATTGCTCATTACCTCATCTACACAGTTGCCGCTATCCAAAAATATACGAGAGCATAATTAAATAGTATTTGAAAGAGTGATATTATCACGTTTTCAGTGAAGTGATCAGTGAAGTGGGCGGAATTTGGCGACCTTACTATTATAATTCACTCACACAAAGTGCATTTCGCACTGTCATTGTCCAATTTCAGAAAATGCCTCCAGGCAAAACTGGCAGCAGAACCAGACATTGCTGAAAAGGTCCTGTAGCCTACTGCTGCTGAGCCTGAAGTGTTACCAAAGATTCTCTATTCTAAACCGTCTCTGGTGTTACCGCTGCTAGATTGCACTGTTGCTTACTGTTGCTAGGACAACAAATAGACACGCACTTAATTTTTTTTCCCGGTTTCCCGTCATGGCTTTCCCGGGAAACGGGAAATTGTTTTGATCAGATTTCCCGGGAATCCCGGGTCCCGGGATTAAACCCTACTCGGCACCTGTGGCACCTTTTGATTTTTTTTTGTGTTACTCACAACGGCATGCCATGCTATGCAGGGAATACATACAGGGAAGCCGAGACGGGGTGGGACAAATTAGTCAATTGTCTCGGGCCCATAGGGGTGGGGGGCAGAATTGCGTTCCCAGTACACTATTTGTATCGAAGAAGCGGCCCTTTCAGATGACTTTGTCCTGGCCCCAGTCAAAGCTGTCAGCGGCCCCTGGCTGCAGCAAAGGTGGGGGTGGGGGTGGGTGGGGGTGGGCATGGTAGCTCGGCTGCCGTAAACTAGCCACGCAAAACATCCCGTGCCTGTGCTGGTGCCCACAGGTCTGACACAAGTAGGCAGGTAAAATGGGCAATTGCCTAAGGCCCCCTGCTGAAAGGGGGGGGTAGTAATAACTGGTTATGTACACAGTAAGAAATGGGGTGTCAAAATCTCAGAGTACACTTTGTATACCGGTATGTCCAGACAGAGTATTTACAACATCACAACAAATCACTCCAACAGTGGAGTCAAAGGTCAGTGTAAACTTCTGTAGGTGGTCAGTGTAATCGCAGCTCTACAGCAAGATTTTGACACACTCCAGTGTTGATAATCACACAACACTGAGTAGAACAACAGACTCTTGACTCTTATGGGTATTTCTGCGTTGCACATACGGACAAGATGGTGGGAGGGCAGTTACTGCTTTGGCTAGGCTTGGGACAAAGTCATCTCAAAGGGTCCCCGACCCATTACATAGAATGTAATGAGATCTTGAATCTGGGCCCTCTCTCCTCCTGGGCCCGGGACAACCAACCCCTCTGCTCCCCTCTGGGCATGGTAGCTTGGCCCACAGTACACCAGCCATGCAAAATATTCTGCGCCTGGGCCAGTGCAATGGACTCACTGCACTCACGCAATGCCTGCACACGGATGGTGGGAGGGCACTTACGGCCTGTGAGATGCTGTGTTTACAAGCGGCACGCGCTTACCTCTCTTCTCAATGCCACGCTCATATTTCATATTTTCAGGCCTGTGCCCAAGTGTTTTTGTTTAGCACAGCAGAGAGGGGAAGAAGAATAACAACAACAACAACAACAAGCGTAACAACAAATGCGTATTGAGCTGACTAATTTCAATGTTTTCCGTTCAGAATTTTTTTGTTGCTGTTCACTGTTATGGATTTTACCGGTTGTTTGAAAAGAGACCACAGCTACCGCAGTGAACGTGCAACCACAGGAGAGAGAGAGAGAGAGAGAGAGAGAGAGAGAGAGAGAGAGAGAGAGAGAATTGGGTAGGGGGTAGGGGGCAGAGATAGAGACAGGCAGAGAGAGAGAGGAAGAGAAAAAAGACAAGATGAGATGCAGTGACAGACAGATAGAAAAAGACAAAGAGTGCGAGAAAACAATAAAACGAAAGTCAGAGAGAGGGAGAGCGTTGAGCGAGTGAGGTAAATGAGGGAGAGTGAATGAGGGAGAGAACTTGAGTGACTCAACAGCAAAAGTCTGTACAGTATGTGAGGAGTTTCCAGACTTTGATTGAGCAGAGTGTAGGTAGCCCTGCCTGGCCAGCCCAGGATCCCTCTGACTCTGAAGGCTGACAGAGAACCCGCCTTGTAGAGTTCAGATGCAAAACCCCCTAACTCCATTTCTGAAGACCTGCACTTTTATATTTTTTACAGAACCCCGTTGTTGGTTTGGTTTGCATTCATGTAGTTGATAATACATATAAATCGTTATATTTCATGAATAAAATAAAAAATATGCAATTTTGATAGCCTTGTATTAAATAAAAAGGAATTAGGATTATTTTCTGAAAAGGCACTTAGGGGGTTTTGCATCTGAACTCTTCAGCTAGAGAAATCTGCAGTACAAAGGGTCTCCTGAACCACATCCTGTGCAAGGCAAAGGGACCCTTGCTCCACTCAAGAGTTCACTTCAGACGAACAGGACAGACAGCATAGCACACAGCTCTGAGCTCTAAGGTCACAGCATGCACCATGAACCCTCCTCCTCCGTCCCACCACAACACCTTCTGGAGAGGAGTCCTCCAAAGATCTGCGAGGTTCTACTGTTAGGTCCCTGTCTTATACTCCTCCACCTACCTCATTCACATTTCACAGACACAGACACAGACACAGATACAGACACAGACACAGACACAGACACAGACACAGACACAGACACAGACACAGACACACACACACACAGTCACAAAAACACAGAGTTTCTGTCCTGAAACAAATTCACACCCGCACACGCACGCACGCACACACACACACACACACACACACACACACACACACACACACACACACACACACACACACATTACACACACACTCACACAAACACAGAGTTCCTGTCCTGAAAAAAATTCACACCCGCACACACACGCACACACACACACACTCACACAGATGTACGTGCCTGCCCTCACACAAAATATACACACACACACGAGATTGCATGCACACACATTTGCACGTATGCAATCAGACTCTAGGGTTTTAATGACAGCAACATACAAACTGCACTTTGTATAAGGCCACTGTGAAAGTAAACCGTTTCACATACATACCATGCTCAAGACGTAAACTAGGCCTATCTATTACATGTTTGTAATAACATTACTACATTCTTTTGATGTAAAACAAAGTTCAACACTGCTTACGTGATGACACACAATTTTCAGTTGGAAGATGAAAGAAAAACTAAAACCTCAGTTGGTCAGATCGTCAGTAAAGTGCGTCACGTAAGTAAATAACCCAACAACTCCTCCTGAAGCTAACTACGAGCCTGTAACATTAGCATCCATAGCCATGATTAGCAAGAGCACATAATAATAATTGACGAATAGCAGTGGCCTATCATTTAGTCACTGGCAAAGAAAAGTCAGTCCATCAACAGCTTTCTGTTGATTGGCAGGCTGACACAAGACAGTTTGGGATGTGCTGTGTCGTACACTCAATGGCAATTACTACTGTTGGTCTAGCTTCTTCATACAGTATTTTGTTAGTTCTGCTGTTCTGCTATGCAAAACGTAATAAAGTAATTAATAATAGTGAAAATAGACACTGGAATTAAAAAGGTATGCCTAGAAGCAATCACACAGTGTGTATAGGGATACATAGTACATTCTTAATAGTTCAAGCACAAGGAAATGTAATGTACCATCTAAACTTAGTTTCACAAACCATTCCAACAGTAACATGCATTTGATTTTGTCTATGTCTGCTTTATAACATAATATGCTGTTGAACTGTAAACGACAACTATGCTAACCTTTCCTGCTTCAAGGTGGTGAGACACAACGTAGGCCGCCTATTGCAGATACTGTATGCTGATTAAAGAACAGAGGAGGACAGCAGAAAACATAACTACGCCCACCTCTATGATTAACACGTGTTTGAAACATTGACATTTTTTCTATTACAATTGCAAAACACATCTTTGTAACCCCTGCAATGCCATATCACTTTATTATAGTTCCATATTATAGGTAAATATTTTGTATGTGCTGACTAAAACAATGCAAAACTATTTCCATCTAGTTAAAGCAGTTTAGCAATCCAGTTGAATTAAATAAATTCCTTAAACATTTGAGTCGATATAGAGCCTGTAAGGAAATTATACCACCCATTTTTGTCTAAGAAAACAAATGGTTGGCTACCTTATATTAGCATGACAGATATTACCTTGCGCTGGTGTCAAAGACTAGTCATAGTGAAACCAGCAAGAGGATGGCAGAGCACTCTGCTATTCTGAGACTCAGAGAGAGAGAGAGAGAGAGAGAGAGAGAGAGAGAGAGAGAGAGAGAGAGAGAGAGAGAGAGAGAGAGAGAGAGAGATGAAAAAGGTAGAAGAAATGAAGAGAGGGCAGAAGCTAAAAAGACATAGGCTACAGACAATGAGAGAGAGAGAGAGAGAGGCAGAGAGAGAGAGAGAGAGAGAGAGAGAGAGAGAGAGAGAGAGAAGAAAGAGAGAGAAACAGAGGGCAAGAGAGAGAGGTAGCTAGGCATACTTTTTCATACTCTTTTTTTTAGAAAAAATCTTGAAAAGGTCCGAGCAGGCCCATGTGGAGGTGAGGCGCAAGGCGCTGGCCTGATGTTATACAGCAGCGAGGCCCATTTCAAAGCCGCGGGCCCCTGACCCGACCCCAGCCAAAAAAACTTCTGAAGGAACATACTAGATATACTCAACCGCCACACACTTCACCGGCCGGATCGAGGAGAGGAGTGGAGTGGAGTGGTGTGGCGTGGCGAGGAGAAGAGAGAAGTCGTGCACAAAAAGAAGAGAGTGGAGATGGAGAAGTTTTGGGGGGGAAGCAAAAAAAAGCGGAAGGGAGAGGACACCTCAATGAAGGATGAAGCGAGCAGAAGGAATGAGGAGATGAAGAAGAAGAAGAAGAAGAAGAAGAAGAAGAAGAAGAAGAAGAAGAAGAAGAAGAAGAAGAAGAAGAAGAAGAAGAAGAAGAAGAAGAAGAAGAAGAAGAAGAAGAAGAACTGACACAGAGAGCCAGTGAAAAAAACATGCACCTCTATGCATTTCAAAGATCCTCCACTTGCACTACAGCATGTGGCCAACAAAATCTGTCCTCCACATCCAACTACTGTACCTCTTCCAGTCCACCTAACTAATGCCCTGTATCCACTATCACTATCCACTATCCACTATCCACTATCCACCCCCCCTCCACTATCACCCCCCCTCTTCCTGGCCACAGCAGAATGAACAGATCCTGCAGCACAAGGTACAGTGGTAAGAAGAGTTCTCACGCCAATCAAGTGCTTTTCTGTGGTGGCCCTTCTTGATGCAACAGCTCATCATGCTCTTCAATTGTTGCAAGACACTACACCACCAAAAACTTCCTTCCTTCCAATGCTCATGATGAGTTGACCACAAAAAAACACAAGATACACAATAGAAAATGCAGTGTTAATTCAACACTATCTACAGTGTAGTATTCTCTAAGTGTTGGCACTGCATTTTTTATTGTGTATGTATGCTGATCCACTCAAGTTATATTTCAATACAATCCCATATGAAACATGCCTGTTTACGTTGTTTTGTGCAAAAACTATGGTTTACTCTAGTACAGGTGGGCCTTTTCACTCATTGCTGAAAAATCGCTGAAGGTCTTACTACACAGTAAATTCTGCAGTGTTCATTTAACACTTAGAGAGTTGATTTGACATCATTTGGACTTAAATGAACTCTTTAAGTGTTGAATTAACACTGCAACATTTACTGTGTAGAAGTAATGGATGGGTTGTTACCATTATGGTCGTTACAGTCTTGTATTAGGGGCTCAGCACAAAAAGAGGTCAAAGCACTTAAACGGCAAAAACATTTTGTTAAAAGCTGTTTTTAATATATATGCAAAAGTCAAATTGTAGTGTGAGGTATTATAGGTAGGTCCTATAATAATGAATATATTCCATCAATATATTTATAGGCCTACCTAATGCAGAATCACACTAATGAAAATGTATCTTATCATCTTCACAGTCAGCCCTAATACTGTGCATATTACACTTTGTTTAATAGGTGTTTACTTAGCATTTGTCGTGATGGTAAGATAAAAATAATAGAAAAATTTGGTTTCAGATGCCTGTACTTAATTTGCTGAGCAAGTTTAGGCAACAATTGGTAAAGAAAACACTGTTTGCGTCTTGTGATGCACAGTTATTTTCACAGGCTCTGTTTTAAAATGAATCAACACACAGCTGTGGTTTTAGTTCTGTTGTGTCCTCATAAAGTGCAAAATAAATCATGGCTTGCATCTTTTCTGGCCTAACGCGACAAAGAACGCCTACACAACTATATGAAAAGGTGCCGTTTTCACACAACTAAGCCACTTCAAACAATCACTGAACACTTAAAAGTCTCATCTAAATCTATATATTACATCAGTTATCACTCAATCTATTGTCAATTGCTTTGATATTAAATATTTAATAAAATAACACAGTTGGTATGGACATAATTGCAGTTGCATCTTAAAAATGCCCACTGACAAACAAGTGGGGAAAGTTGTAATAATCAGTAGAGAACTAAATGTTATGTTGGCCCTATCCAATTCCTGACACAATAACCCCCCAGTCAACAGTTTAGTCATTCATTGATTAACAGGTGTATTTAAATAACGAGAATGTACAGTGTAGAAGTTCAACAGGACCTTCCTGACTTGCTGAGCTTTTCAGTATTGATGTATGATAGAACATGTCATATAAATAGTCAAGAAACCACACTGAGGATCATTTACACTGTGCACTACAATGTCTATGATATCGCTCATATTTTGTCCTATAACTGCTAATATTGATTCAAAATTCTGTAGGCATATGTCATTTTCTCACCAATGCCTGCATGACATGAATGAAATTGGTTAAGATTTATTGAGAAATCTGATTAATGTCATCATCTAATCACATCATGAAAATCATATGAAATACGTCATTAAAACAAGGTAAAGTCTTCCAAATGAATAATTTATATAGGATATGGTGATGGTGGCTCATAAAATCTTAAAAATAGGTTACATTTTCAGTTTTCCAACCTTAACCTAAAACAAGAAACTTTGAGACCAGCACCTCAGATATTCCTTTTCATTTGATGCAGCATACAGTTCAAACAGAGGGCAGAATAATTTATAGACCAGGCTATTTCTTGTAAAAAAAATAAAATAAAAAAAAGTCCGATGTAAACCCAAGCTGAAACTGACACCCTACCAAGTAAGTAGTCGCCATTCCTGACTGATTTGACGTTAGTCAGAGTCTCTCGGAATGGATTAATTACAGACGGAACGCAGCGCAAGTGACATGGCATGCTGGTGAATTTCATGTGTTTTTCATGGTTGGTGGTGGTGGGGGGCGAGAGGCTTTGGCCTTTGTCCGTGTGTCGTGTATCAGTAGTTTAATCATAATTGACGGGGCTGGATCTGCATGCGCGGTGACCTATCTCATGTACCCTAAAGCGCTATATCTTCCCCTCGTGTATTTTGCGTGTTTTCCTCTTAACGGTGTGGCGTGACTTCCCCCTCCGATGTGATATCCTAATTTCACACTATTCAAGTGTAGTATAAACTGCGGTTGAAGTGATCCCACTATGTAAACACGCACTGAGTTCATCCTGCGTGTCTACGGATTGGAATGATGTTTTCAAAAGTGTGTGCGTAATTACGCAAAACACCGCTCGTGTATTATTTAGACTTGGCTATAACTAGAGCGGGCAATGGCGAAATGTGAGGTGTGAAAATACCCTTTACTCCCCAACCAAAAAATTTGCATATTGTGGGCTAATGAAACGAAAAAAGAGGAAAACTCAAAACGGAAGTAGGCTAAGTAAAGACCAAACATAGGCCTATCCTTTCAAAGTAGGCTACTTTGTGGCTGTTTGTGTGATTTAGGCCTACCTACTAGCCTACAAGGTACATATTATTGCTCTAGATTTTAAAACCATAGACTTAAAACAGTGTGTGGTATAGGCCTATTTAACCCTCTTTGCTCCACAAAAAGTCAGGTTTGGTTTCGTACCGCTCATGCACATTCGGTTTATAAGTTATCAATTATTAAAACGACTTCACATCACATCATCTATTTGTCTGAAAGTAATATGTCTCTCTCTCTCGTGCTTCTCCACGCCGGCGGTTAGTCACTGGTCAGTACGCGCGAATGAATTTTCCCCAAGCATCACTTAAATAGTATTTGACGTGAATATAGTAGACTGGCATATCGCTGACGTCGAGGGACAAGTGGAAGCTCAATTGCATTGAATAAAAAAAAACGCTTTGCCGCTCCGGGGACCGCTTTCCCCGTGCGAAATGACCAACTTCCTTCGTGTCATGTTGTCACTAAATTAATTCATCTTCGCAAGTAGTGACACGCATTACTTATGAGGTGGGGTTGTCCATATGTGTCTTGACACATAACATTGACATTTCTAAGCCAACAATTTCACCCTTTCTTAAGAGAGCATCTACTCACCGTCCTTGTTTGGTGATGATCATTTCTGTTTGGTATTTGTGGAACTTGGCCCAAAGAGGATAGTTGTTCAAGACCGCCTGAGTTTTGCCACACACCTGTAGGCCAGGTATAGGGTACAGCGGCGCGCGTGGATAGGTGTGCTGAAAGGGCGCAGGGTAGCCCTCTGCACCGGACGGGTACACTTCTTTGCCCTGCGCCGAAAATCCATCTCCTGCCGTGGGCACGTAAGACTGTCCAGTGCCACCCCTCGCCGGCGACCGTATGTTGTTGAAGTGGCAACTGCTGAGTGAGGTGGGAGAGTAGAACCTCCCGGGTTGCGCTCCGAACCCAGCGACAGTTTGCTCGCCGTGATACGGCAGTGGCAGATTGTCCTGGCCGTTCTGGATTGGTTCCTGATAATAAAACCGCGCGTCGTGGATCCCCATTTTTAAGTCCACCAAGTCTTTGTTGCGATGAATGTGATTGCTGATGTCTGCGTCTTTGGCGAAACTTTGCGTCTCGGTTCCATTCAACATATTGAGGTACAAATTACCACCTATGCCGCCCATCTGCAGCGCCTAGTCTGCGCGGACGTGCGGTGTCATAGGTTGGTCGTTGTCCCCGCTTGTGCCTCCACTTCAAACAAACAAGGTCGTGCCAACGGCACTTTTCATTTGCTAGCTTAACAACTCCAAAGTATAAGTAGGCTAACTGTCCACCGCATATCGTATCCCTCAATCAGACCGCATTGCTTACCTTTGGCTTAAAAAGTTCTCGGGGCAGCTTTCCAAGATGCTGTGAGATGCTGGAAAGTAAAAACTGCGAGGGAAAAGTTAGCCGTGAATGACAAAATCCCTTTTGCCGCGTATGGTTTGTTGCATATAGGCTACGGTCACGAAATCTTTCCGCGCAAATTAGATATTGTGTAAACTTTTTGGGATTACAGTTCACTCTCAAAGCTACCCCTGAAACACATGTTCAGCTTCTCAGCCTGTGATATATACATTTCGCGAGTGGCAATTGGCTGTGGAGGTGGGTCTCCAGCGTAGCGTGGACGTGATAGGCTTGACATGTTTCTTGACAGCCGGGGGCTGATTTCGTTGGTAGTATCCGAACGTCTGGGCGCTTCTGTGCGCAAGGCCAAAGTATTTTGATCATTATTTTGTTTTGCAGACAACTACAAAAAAACAACATTTTTTTTAGTTAGCTATTATTAAACAACCATAGCCTAAGTGTAACAGCATTAAAGTGGGTAGGCTAATGAATATTAACACGGCTCAAATGTAATTAACTAGGCCTATTATGGAAAGTCCAGACCAATGTCTACATAATTTTAAATATGAAACATTTCAGAATTATACTGTAAGCCTAACTGCATGTGCGAAATCAATAGATTGCGTAATTCGAATTATAAATTAAATTAGCTTATGAATCAATTTTTAAATTGTATTTAACACTTTCGGGTAGGGGAGGTCGGCTAGCCGTCGTATAGCCTGTGTGTGTTATATTTTTTAATTCGAGTACAATACACAATCTACAAAGTACTAGGCCTATACCACTGTGGGTAACAGCCTTTCATTGACAAAGTGGCTCTGTATACTTGAACGAGCCTGTCATTTTGCTCTGCTTGTCATTAAATATTTCAGTGATCTCAATAACGGTTACTGGTGTCCACGCACACAGTACGTGACATACTGTGAACAGACGCTACATGGAAACGTCGAAGAAGCCTATTACGCACTAGAGGAATGCATGTCATCAACCACAAAAAGAAAACAACAACATTGTCTGATCTAAGAGTTGCGCACATATCACTGGAGTTGCTATGGATTAGTAAAAAAGAGAAAACAATAACCACCAAACAGGGACGCGTTATAAAACTGTTGCTGAACGTGTATTCAAATAGCCTATTTGTTGGTTTTGATTAATGAAAGTGTGCAGTGTATTTTCTGAGATGAATGAATAAAATATTGTTTTAATTATTCTGTAATTGTCTCATTAAACACAAAACCTTTGGCCATATGCTTTAGTGTATATTTTGCTACATGCAGTAACTTTATCTTGCCAATGCAAAAATCTTGTTTTTATGATTTTGATATGGCTTTGATATGGCTTTCAATTTGAACAGAAGCTGTACACATCTTTTATGTATGCATGCATATGCTCCCAAATGACTTTAACACACACACGCGCACACACACACACACACACACTGAAGTGTGTGAGCTTTTTCAGCACGCTTTCATACGTACATCTTTTGTCCCACATAAATAGCCCTGTCACGCATGTTCACATGCTTACATAAATGAATAAACGCATATAAACATGACAAACCCTCACGTTACGGAATTGCCACCGATTTGTGCCCCACAGCAACTCTCTGTCACACACACGCACGCACGCACGCACGCACGCACGCACGCACACACACACACACACACACACACACACACACACACACTTAGACACGCGCACACAGCCACACACAAACACTGGGGCATATAAAGCCTCCTGTCGTTAACTCAACTTAACACGCGTGTCCCCCTTAGTCCAGGTGTGACACCCTTTCCCCAGTCACACCGTAACTGCTCTAATGCCTACTCTCTCTCTCTTTCTCTCTCTCTCTCTCTCTCTCTCTCTCTCTCTCTCTCTCTCTCTCTCTCTCTCTCTTTCTCTCACTCTCTCTCGTGCCCACCTCACCTCTCCTCTCCTCTCCTCCACTTCCTTTGTCTCTCCCAGCAAGGTGAACTGTCAAGGTCACACGATGAAGTCATCCGTGGTGACACCGGTGTCAGGAGCGGGGGGGGCGAGCGAACGTAACGTCCACCGGAGCGACACGATGACCAGGCAAGTCCATGTAGGGCTCACTGAGCTGTCCACACACACACACACACACACACACACACACACACACACACACACACACACATACACACACATTCCCCCACTCCAAGACCCTCCCGGCCATGGCCAACCTGTCCGCTACTTCAACGTCTAACCTCCACCTCCTACATCCATGCACACAGACCCCCCCACTACCCCCATCCACCAGCCCAAGCCCTGCCACCACTCCCCCATCCACCATCCACCTTACTGCTACCACTTCCTCCAACCACCCCTTAACCCAGGGATTTTAAACTTTTTTTTTTTTTACAAAAAGACCAAGTCCACCCCCCCCCACCCCCTTCTGTGCCCAAGACAGACCTTGACACAATGACTTTGCATAGGGGCCAAAACATGTTCCAATTTGGTTTGGATTTGACCTAACTCTATCGAAGCCTGCTGTTCATAGGGCACTGATTTTGTTGCTACGCCCTGCCCCATAGTCCACCTCCATCTCAATTCCTCCAGGTTGCTACCCCAACGACCACCAACCTCCCCCCCTAACCCACCTCACCTCCACGCCCCACATCCACCAACTCCATCCAGGCACCAGCAATCCCTACAAGCAATCAACCAATGCCCACCCAACTGACTGCCCCCCCCCACACACACACACACACCACCAGCCTGCTACCCAACTACTCACCCAACCCTCCTTCACCCTCACCACCACCCTCACCCCACCTCATTTGGGCACCACAGGTCAGGCTGTGAGAGGCAGGAGGATGCCACCTCCGCTGGGGCCCGTCACCTCTGCTCAGTGGCCTGGGGGTTATTGGACATGCAGGGTCACCCATGCAGGTCACAGGAGCTTTTAACTAGAAGACAAAGGGCATATATACTGTACCTAGAGGGGGAAGGGGTGGTGTGGATAGGTGGTGGTGGTTGAGTGAGTGGTGAGGTAGTACTGTATGTACGTATTACCCTATAGCTGCTGTGTGCATGCATGCCATTGTGGTTGCAGTGTGTGTGTGTGTATGTGTGTGTGTGTGTGTGTGTGTGTGTGTGTGTGTGTGTTGTTGTTGTTATACGACCCTGGCTTGTTAGGTTGAATCATAACAAAATATGACAAAACGACAACAAAATTAATTTGGCAAAGATTGTTTCATTAGTTCACTCTCTGAAATTTGGATTAAGCATATACATGCATCTTCGTTCTCACTGGAGAACGGACTTCTCGTGATCGTGCCGTTCTCGCAGGAGAGTGGCTGTCCACGCGGTCCACTGCACTCAAGAAGTATTGGGCAGGATCGCTGGCCGTGGTGCTGAAGTACTGCCACGGCCGAGAAATATCTATGCAGCAAACATTCTGGAGCTTGGGAGTACGGGGCGCCACTGAGAGCTCGGGCAGTATCTGCGCCCGCAGATGATGGTTGGAGAGCAATGGAGCGAGGTGAACTGGAAGGAAGCTAGGGCAAGACACCTGACGAATCGATCGAACAGCGGCGGAAGGGTTAAATAGGAGTGCCTATCTTTTTCGCTCTGAATTCAGGCGAATGCCAGTTGAGTGGAGAACAAATTTGCCAAATTTCATTACGCTTTTCTCAAACTTTCGGTTTAAAAAAAAATGCATTTATTTTTACATGGCCAAATGTCTAGGGCAGAGGTTCCCAGCCTTATCCAACTTGGGGCCCCCTTTACATTTTCACAAAATGTTCAGGGCCCACATCTGACCCAAAAAACAATACAATGTAAATAAACAGTCAACAGCAACACGCACACACAAATATTATTTTGAATTTTAGAAAAGATTTCAAGGTCCACTTGGAATACCCTCAGGTATTCCACAATTTGAGAGCCACTGGTCTAGGAGATCTGTGGTGAGTGTTGTAAAGCATGTGTGTATGCAAAGTCGGTGTCAGTAGTCAGTCAGCCCTAACCCTAACACTAACCCTGGAAGTGCAAACAAGAGAGAAATCAAAAGTAACTTTTAAAATAAACCGTCATGGGTAAGCAGTTAGGGTGTCAGGCTTGTAACCCAATGGTTGCTGGTTTTATTCCGAATCCACCAGATTGGTGGGAAGAATAATTAATCAGTGCTCTCCTCCATGACTGAGGTACCCTGAGCGTGGTACTGTCCTGTTGCATTGTTCCCTTAGAGCAATGCTCGGGGCTGCCCCCTTGCAAGGTTGAGGCATAAATACAATTTTGTTGTGTACTGTGTTCCAATGGCAATGGTAGCTTCCCAGGTGGGATTTCACTTTCTCTCCAAAGTCATTATAATTAAAAGTGCTTAACAAAACCACACCACCAGAGCCGAGATGCCTAATCAAGCCCCACCCTGCCTGTGCGCTGGCAGAGGAGACCTGCAGGTAAGCCACACCCATCCCTGTCCATGTGTAACGAAGGCCACTAGCATAGTGTGGCGTGGAACGTTAGTAAACATCCCTCCTGAAGCCTTATACAGTGTCGTAGCAGGAGTTATCGGACTGGTCCCTTAGCTCAGCGGTATTGTACTGTGCCTCCCATACCCAGACCGATGCGTTGACTAGCAAGTTCGAGACCCCGAGTGGGCCGACTGCACCGGAACGTCTCAGTTACACATGCACTGACAGGAAATGGCCTGGAGGGGGAGCACAGGGAGATGTAATGCTTCTCCCCAAGAATGATGTTCTGAAAATCTGAAAACATCAAAGACATCACAACAAATCAAAACTCACTGTGGTGCACTAGATCTCCATCCGCAGTACCTATGATGAGAGATACGGTAAGACCGATAGAGAACACCCAAATTAGAAACAAAATTAAACACACTACACAGCAAAGTCAATAACCAAGGCAGGAATTATCCCCTATTAACTAAACAGACCATGCCAGCATGGCCTGACAAGTTTGGCATGGTTTACGCACCAAGCAAAACCATTACCATGGCACTTCTGACCAAATTGTGGAGTTCCAGGATATACCGTAGTCTTCTATTAACAACATTGCAAGTACAGTGCGTCCAGTGTTGCAAAAAAAATCAGCAAAAGTCGTTAGATGACGTAATCCAATTACGTCATCTAACGACTTTTGCTGATTTTTTTGCAACGCACGGCCACGCTGATCGCTAGAAAACCTGCCCACATACCGACGTTCACAATACAAATTGGCAGTGCTAGCTCCTTTTTGTAGATCAGAGCTAATCTGGAGCCCTGCTTCACCGTGGGAAATGGCAGGGCAGTGAAAATTACGTTGAAAAGCAAAGATTTTGTCACTGAAAAGGTATGTTTTTAAAAGTCGCCAGATTCACTAAAAAGTCACTTAAGTCGCTAGATGAGGTTTTTAGTCGCCAGGGATGTCGCTAAATCTAGGGACAGAGTCACTAAATTCGCAACACTGAGTAGGCTCAAGGGTGGTTTATGCCTCGAGATCAGCGTCCCTGCGTCGTGATGCAGTGAGTCGCGCAGTTAACGGAGTGAAGCCCCCCCCATCACGCAGGTATTCTGGGGCACCTCCCCAAAATTGTGTCTCGACGCAGGGAGTGATGCAGACAGCGACGGCGTGAAGGGCGAAAATAGGTCTCTGATTGGTCCTCTCGACCAGCCTGCTCTGTCCTCGAGTCGAGAACAAGCGCTACTTCCTTGTTCTAACCTTCGTCGGTCTACGAACTGTGAGCTCTTCATTAAATAAGTTGCCCGTGCTTTGTCGTTTCATTTATTTACACGAACCAAAGACAACACGTGCGCTTGCAAGTTACGACGCTGAAGTTATTTGGACAGGTGAAAAGTGTTTCCAAGGTCGAGGAAAAATTCCGCTTCGTCCTCGACAAATGAGCCACTTATTTGTTCCAAAGTACCACGGTGGCTGCCAGTGCGATCAACCATGCACGTGATATAAAGATTTAATGTTTCATTTTCATTGTCGTCGAGTCTGTGAAGCTAAAAAACAACCGACATGTCTAGGTTACTCTTTGTATTGAAGGCAGTTTGAGCGTGAAATCACATCGCGCAGACCGTGCTTCAAAAAAGGGCACAAACCAAAATTAACTGCATCATGGCTGCGACAAGCTCACTGTGTGGCACCGGCAGGAAGCATAACCCGCCCTTCAGTCACAGAAATGAGCACATCCCTCACATTTCTGCAGATTTGTACAGTAAGTATGTCTTTTTATGGGACAACATTAAAGAAATTTCACTTTGACACGATAACAAGCAATTAATGTCTCAAAATGAACTTCTCAAAGGAAAAAAATAAACCTTATGTTATCCTATAGAGAGGATCATGGTGTGCTTCAGTAGTCACAGTACATGTTGACAATGACATGCATGTATCTTTTAATGCAATTCAGTTCTCCAATGTTTACAGCAGTCATGCAGCCCCAAAACAAGTCATTTCCACTACCAGCCTTGACTTCTCTTTGTACAACTCACTTGATTTCACCACACATAGGCCTACTTAACACCATCTAAAGCTAATTTGTTTATCTTGGTCTCATTAGACCACACAACACGGTTCCAGCAATCCATATCCTTAGTTTGTCTCTGTTGAAATGGTGTGAGGCTGCATGCCATCAATATCGGAAAGCAGAATGCCACTAAAAAAGACATGCATGTGAACATGTGCCATGACTACTGAAGCAGATCATTATCCTCTCTACAGGATTTTAATATAGGTCTAGCATAAGGGTGTAGGCCTACCAGAGGAGGGAACAAGTCATTGTTGGACAAGTCACATAGCGAAATATTGTGTGAAATGTTACTTTTCAAAAAGGATGTAGGCCTACTCATTATTGATGTGCACTGTACATACAAGCTGTATAAGTTCAAGATAACTGCATAGACATCAGCAAAACATTTCATAAACTGCAAGACTAAGCAATAAGCTAAACCTCCAATCATAACATGACACTCGTGTCAAAGTCTACATTTAACCCTTTGGGGTGCAGGGCATCCAAGCCAGGTATGGATCCAAAACATTTCCCTGTTCCACTTGTGTTTCACTTGTGACTGTGCCCTGATGAAGGACCTTGACTGAAAGTTTGGGACATAAAATAACAAAGATTTAAGTGTGCAAACATTTTTTTTTTTTCAATTCTATCAGAGAATAAAATGTCTTTCTATTCCATTCCATTCCATTCTATTCTATTCTATTCTATTCTATTCTTCTATTCTATTCTATTCTATTCTATTCTATTCTATTCTATCTATTCTATTCTATACTTCATGACCTATTCCATACCATGTAATACTATTGCACACTGTGCTTTATTTGGCACAAGTACCTAGTTGTAAGCAACTGGACCGGTCAACAGTTTGTAGTCATGTGGCCTTTGGATTTGATTTGAGGAAGTTTGAGATAGCCTATGCGGTTACTGCAGAGTCCAGAATTTTTTCTCTTTGGAGTTTCCTTTTAGTTTCTAGCTTGAACTTGTCGTGTGGGTTCTTGACTGTTTGCAGTGTGGGATCTTTGAAGTCAGTTCAGAGTTGAAGACAAATCACAAATCTTTTGCAAACTCTAAAAACACATCTGATCGAAGTTATAATACCAGTTAATTTTCTAACGACTCGTGAAAACAGCGGATGTTACCTGTCAAAGCAGATTATTTGACACTCATTCAAGGAAAATATTGCTCATGCTCCGTAAGATCAGGTTTGTGTCACCAGGAAAGTGTGCTTGTCTCTCAGAGTGACACAATCTGGAAGGCTCATAGCAGATGTTAGGTTGATTGGCATTTATTTAAGGTGTTGGCTAGTTAAAAAAAAAAAAAAACTCGTCTTAAGCATAGTAAGCAAGGCTGTCATCTGACACGTTGGTTAAAGAGTGATTAATTTTTGTGAAAAGTGTCACATGTATGGCACGTTCGCTCTCTGGGCACCAAAGTCAGAGGTGTCGAAGCCACCTCAGCAACGCATCATCATCACCACCACAGTAATTGACAGTTCAGTCAACACCTTGAATAATCAGGGAAATTAATATGGATGTACTGTGTGCAACTGTGTATATATGCAGTGTTAATGTGAAACTGCATCCACTTTTCAGTGAATATGTACATAGGCATTATGAATGCTTCAATATCTATGAAAGTTTTTAAAAAGTGCATGTAAATAGTCAATAAAAAAAACAAGGAAAGGGGGTGACGTGGTTCAGTAGGATAGTACACTGTATGTCGAAGACCCGAGTTCGATTCTGGCCCAAGGTTGTTTCCTAATCCTTCCCAATCTCTCTTTCCCCACTTCATTTATGTCTCTCTTAGTGCCCTATCTGAACAATATTAAATATAAAAAATATAAAAGCAAATAAATAAATAATACAGTAAAATACACTAGAAGCGAACCAGGAGCCAGGAAAAGGGTGCGATCTTTCATCTGTCGCCAGTGGCATTTGCCACCATATGTTTAATTGCTCAGTGTGACCGATTGTAATCTTTGGCAGTAATGCTGAACCTGAGATCAGGTTTTGGGTGCTGCATGTTTTGCTGGGTAATGAAGCCGGCCCTGAGAAGCCAGTGAAATGAAGCGCAGGAAAGGGGATCATGACATAGGGAGAGGAGTTTGAGACCAGTCAAGTTGAGATCCTGCAGTTGACTGATGGATGGCACCCCTCTTGACATATGTGCTACACCAACCCCCCCTCCCACACTCCTGCTTTTCCCCAACGACCGCAAATCCCCCCGCCGTCACTCAACCTCCCTGAAGTTGTACAAGCAACCTCACCCCTCCGCCTGATTTTATGTATGACTATAGTTTTGTTGATGTCTTGCTTGTTATATGTCGTATGTGCACCCCAGGAAGAGCAGCTGATGTCCAGCTAAAAGATGTCCGCTGCGCTTTCTAAAATATCTATGCAGATGCCCCACTCTCCATTTTCCAACACCCCTCCATCCCAAGAACTACCCCATGACACTCAACCCCCCATTGCCCCCATTCTCTCACACCTTCCCTAACCCCCCACTTCTCATCTCATTCACCCCCACTCATCACATCACGTCACATTACATTACATTTAGCAGGCGCTTTTCATTCAGTCACTAATAACAACATTCACCACCCTCCTTCACCCCCCCCCCCCCCCCCCCCCCCCCCCCCCCACCCCCCGGACACACACACACACACACACTCAAAAATTCAATTTTCTACACCCCTGTCGCTCAGTGCCCCCCTCCAACATCACCCCCCCCACACACACACATACAGAAAACCTCACCTCACCTCACTCCAACACCCCTCCACGAGGACTCATTTTCCACTCCCCCCAGCCTACCCCCGACGGCATACGACCCCTCTCCCCTCCATACGAGCCCCCCCCCCAACTCTGGAGAGGTTTGCTGAAACCCGAGCAATAAGGATGGGGTGGGGTGAGGGGGGGTGTTGCCATGGGGTAGGCCCACTGGGGAGGCAGGACATGTCAGACTGCGACCTTTCACCCCTGTCACTCCACAAGATATATCCCCCCCACGTCTCTTCCTCAAACCACACCAGACTATGCGGCAGCTATGTGCACACACTTGCACATGCACACACACACACACACACACATGCACGTATGCACACATGCACACACACGCACACTGTCCCATTTCCTCAATTTCTTTATATTCTTCTCATTCTGTGACCCATTTCTAATGATAACAGAAGCTACTAATAATATTGACATTTGCTCGATTTGTCCATAAGCGTTATTAAAGCTACTTCATATGGCACTTTGGGACTCTTTAGGAATCTTACAGTAAGACATTTAAAACTTCTCCATTGCTCTCAGATTACAACATTTCTGAGGCACGAAGAACTTGTTTGTGGGCTGTGTGCATTCGTGTGTGTGTGTGTGTGTGTGTGTGTGTGTGTGTGTGTGTGTGTGTGTGTGTGTGTTACTAGCATTTTGTAGAGGCGCGGCACAGCACAGCACAGTGCAGCACACCGCAGGTGTCTGCGAAACGAGGTGTGAGGGAGACAGAAGGAGGAGACGGGGCGAGTAATCAACATGTAAACGTCCCTGATTAGAAGGACTTAGCGGCGCACACTCCTCTCCTCCCTTCCCTTCCTTCTGTCTCTCTCTATTTCTCTCTCCCTCCCTCCTCCTCTCTCTCTATCCTTTCAGTCTTTCTTTCTTTCTCTATCGCACTCTCCTTTTCTCCTTCCTCTGCCTCTCTTCTTTCCTATCCTTCTCCATCTCTCCCCTTCTCTCTCCATTCTGTCTCTCTTCTCTCCTCTCGCCCTAACCTCTCTCTCTCTCTCTCTCACCTCTTCTCTCCTTCTCTCATCTCTCTCTCTCCTCCTCTCTCCTCTCTCTCCCTCTCATCTCTCCACCTCTCTCTTCTCTCTCTCTCTCTCATCTCTCCACCTCTCTCCCTCTGATGCTCTGCCCACAGAGCAGGGGGGCCCGTCCTGCAACGAGTCGCGTTGGGAAAGCAGCGGGCCCTAATTAACACAACATATGCTTATTTAAATCCCTGTGTCTAGTGTGAAAGGAGGCGCGGTGTAGCTAGCGCAGCACCACCTACAGAGGCTGTGAAGACAGAAGGGGGGGGACCACCAACCAGCAGCCCCCTACCACCAGGGTCGCTGACAGCTTTGGCAGGGCCCGGGACAACGTCATCTGAAGGGGCCCCCTCCTCACCCAATACATGCAATGTCATGACGACCCAAATCTGGGGCCCCGCTCTCCATGAGAGCTCCCTGGCAGCTGACCCCTTTGTCCTTCCCCTGCCTGCCGCCAACTGCCGTTAGTGGAAGGAGAGCGATAGGAGGGTAAGTAGGCAGGAAAGAAGGCAAGAAGGTGGGGAAGAGTAGGGGAGGGGGTGGGGCCAGGGGACAAAAATGAAGAGCTGAGACTGTGAAAGTTAGCGAGAGGACCAGAAGGTGGATTAGGAATCAACAGGACCGAGGTGAGATGAAACAGCAGGAGGAAGACAGGGAGCAAGAGAGAGGTGGGAGAGAGGGGAAGAACGAGAGACTATAGAAGAGATATGGAGATGGCGAGAGAGAGAGAGAGAGAGAGGCAAAGAGAGAGAGAGATCGAGGGAGGGAGAGGCACATAGAGAGAGAGAGAGAGAGAGAGAAAGAAAGAGAGAGAGAGAAAGAGGGGGAGGATAGCACTTAGTACTCTGCGGAATTCGCACCCGATATCACATGAAGTCAGCGGAGAAGTGCAAATGTATTCCCCCTGCAACCCTAGAAACAAACAAGCTGCCACTTCCTCTCGTTTATAATTAGCTGGTAATCAATGCTGAGGAGGGGACACTCCTGAAGCAGGGGAAAGGGCGAGAGAGGACTCCTGCCATGGCATTGGCATTGCAAAGGGAGGAGGAGGAGGGGGGTACCAGAGAGAGAGAGAGAGAGAGAGAGAGAGAGGGAGAGATGGACAGAGAGTGGGGTGGGAGGGAGAGAGAAGGGGTAAATAGAGAAGGGGAGAGAGAGAGAGAGAGAGAGAGAGAGAGAACGAGAGAGACAACCTGCAATGTGACCCAAGTCCCAGACTACACCTGCTCCCGAGTCCCCCCCCGCCGCCCGCCTCCCAAAGTTAGTCTGCACAGGCAGATTGAAATAAGTATATAGTGTCTGCTGCCTTGTCTGTTTTGTGATTCATTTTACAGTGAAACTGAACCCTCGCTACGAGCCTAAGAGACAAATTTCCAAATTTAACACAAATGGAAGATGAAGTTGTCTAGTGATCCTCCAGTCTACGCACATTGCAAGAGACAGGGTACAGGGTGTATAGATATTTGGTCTCAGCAAGCGAGTCAGTGCGGCCAATATCTCTCAACAAGCCCTTATCTTCATCACGACAGCGATGACACACACGGCTGTTGATGGCTCTCAAGTTTGCATTGAGATGATCAGCACAACACATTTGCCCTGATGTAGATAGATGGATAGGTAGATACAGAGCAACATGATCATAAATCATAAATGATAGCCATAGGTGTTTTTTGCATTGAGCAAAGTCGGGCAATTGGCCAGGGCCTCGTCCAATCAGGGGCCTTGTCATCGCATCACGGCATTAGTTTTCCTGCATTTATAAAGCATTGATTATTATCGGGGGATGAGGTGGAGAGGGCTCAATATTGTTCTTTGCCCAGGGCCTCAGATTTCCTAAAATCGGCACTGTTGATTATCAAAAATTAAGTGCTATCATAGCTGGATGAAGTTGTCTTAACACTCCACACACATTGCAAGAGACGGGGTGGATGGATGTTCAAGTTCGGTCTTAGCAAAGAACTGCAGCCAATAGCTCTCAACAAGGCCTTATCTTCCTCAGGGCTGCAATGACACACACAGCTGCTGATGACTATCAAGTTTGCATGGAGATGACCAGCACAAAACCTTGCCCGGACATAGAAGATATAGATGGATAGGTAGATACAGTGCAAGGTGAGCAAGGTTGGGCCAGAGCCATCTAATAACAGAGTTGCGCAAACCGGGGACCAGGAAGTCGGTTGGTGATGTGATTCGCGTAGATTAAAATGTTTCTTAACAGTAAACTTCTGTTCGTTGGAAACTAACACAGAACCATCACATACCGAACAAAGATTAAGTACAAACAAATTACATTACCTTTACCACATTTTCTGTGTTCTACGGCCACCTCATGGAACTAAGTAACTTCTAATAGAACTAAAGTCAATGGGGATTTCCATGTTAACGCTCCGTGAGGCTCCATGAGAGCCGCCATTGCTGTGGAAAGATTGGTCCATAGAGGTCTATGGGAGTGGCGTAACTCTGATATTAGATGGCTCTGGGTTGGGCTATTGCTCAGGGCCTCGTCCAATCATTGGCCTTGTCATCACATTACGGCATTAGTTTTCTTAGCATTGAAGTTGTCTTAACACTCCACACACATTGCAAGAGACAGGGTGGATGGATGTTCAAGTTCCGTCTTAACAAGCAACTGCAGCCAATATCATCAGGGCAGTGATGACATACACGGCTATTAATGACTATCAAGGATGCATGGAGATGACTAGCCTCAGTCTGACCATATCTGTCAACACATTGCCCTGATATACAGAATGTTATACAGAGTACTTTCCAATTCCTATTATTTATGACTCCTCAGAAATGTTAACTCTCTGTTCAAGCAAAAGTGTCAGAAGTCATTGACTTTGTATGGAACAGAAACGTTTTAGGCAACAGGAGGTGTTTTGGGTGACAAGAGTGACAGTTTGTCGTGTTTCAGCAATCATTATGATAATTAGAAAGGTTTTGGCTGCCAATTGGATTGTCGGAATACTTGCATCCGCTTTGCATCCGTTCCTTTTGCTGTTTTTTTGGTCACTGTCGGTCTGGAAAAGTCCAGCAACCAGCAACTTTTGTCGTATTCAGTGCGTTCAGAGTGTAAAGGATGATGACCTGAGCAGGGGAGCAGGTGAGCAGAGCAAATCTCACTGGGTCCAGGTTCTTTCTTACACCCTATTATGCATGTCAACAGATTACACCACACTTATGGTCAGTGACGTTTCAGTAGTAGCAGGGTGGCGCAACGACATCCAGTGCCACTATTGTATGTTGTTTTTTTAGTGGACTAACTAAGAAGCATATTCATTGCAGCACATCAACCAGTAATTACGAATTAATTTATGGGCATTATATGCTGTTACTCCACCTGACGTCTGAGCCCAAAAACATGTCTTTGGCACTAAAAGATGCCAAGCATAAACTAAAACTGTGAAAAACTGGGGAAAAAACATGATTGAAAGAAAGTCTGCACACTTAAATCCCTTCATCTTATACTTGCCAAGCGTTTGGTCAAAGATCTTCTTTTTTGGTGTTGGCCCCATTATGGCCTGCAAAGGGGGGGGCCCTATCAGTCTTCTGCTCTGAGGCCCCATTGTGAACATATTCTGCTACTGGCCCTGAGCACCACACTGAGCAATTAAAGTGGGAGTGATATTCCTCTCGATAATGTTTCCTTAAGCCTGGCCATGCTGTGAGGTCTAGGGAGATAGTGAGCATTCTGAGACTAACCCTTGAACCATAGCCGACCCCCATAAACACTCACTTCAAGTGTCCAGACAGCCGCAGGGAAGTGGACTAGTGTACACCCGTACCTCAAAAGTGAAGGGGGCAGGCAGAAAGGTCCACATACACATACACATACACAGACGCATGCACATAGATAAACACATTGACACACACAGACACAGACACAGACACAGACACACACAGACACACACACACACACACACACACACACACACACACACACACACACACAGACACAGACACAGACACACACACACACGGATATGTACACTAACCATACTTTTGCGGACACACTTTGAAAAAGCAGCAAAAAAAAGCAGCAAAAATGTTGAACGAATATCTGTCACGGTCATTGCCTTTTTTCTTCTTCTCCAACCTTGTCTGCAGTTCCATAGGAGCCAAGACAGCTAAAAAGCCAGATCTACTTGGCCCCAGATCTTTATCTTGGATGGGGTACGAAATTTGCTTTAATCCCACTATCCATCATGCTTGACTGTGGAGACGCCAGATTGTGATATGGAGAGCCAGAAGTTCTCAGAGACAGCCAATGGGAGGTATGGTCACTAAATGCTGTTTAATGACAAAATGTTGGAGTCGTACTGTGAAAGTGGCAGGTTGTCTCAAGCGAAGGGCCATATATACCGAACAATGGCAGAACATCAGTGTTGGGCAAGTTACGCAGAAACTGTAATGCATTGCTGATTAGATGTTACTGTCTTTTCAACGTAATCCATTACATTTGCATATTACTACATTTAAAATGTAAGGAATTTCACTACTTTTGCATTAGTTACTCTCAGCAAAATTAGTAAATATGAATCGGGCAATTTACAGTGCAAATCAAGCTTGTGAGTCAAGCCTCTTTCACTACCCAAGAGGTGTTTTGGCAGCAGGTAGACTGACAAGCAGCAGGTTCAGGAATAGTTTCTTTCTGGCCCACCACATTGAACATCATTAAAATCCAGGTTACAGTAAAATATCATGTAACATTGTAACTAAGTAATTATTACAGTTCTATCAGGACCATTACAGTAAAGAAACACAAGACAAGGAATTCTGAATGCAATTTCTTTATTGAATAGTTGTGAATTAGATTTGGCGGTAAGGGTCTGTTCAGAGGAGTCAAAACTGAGAACTTTTAAAAGGTGCCAAATTTCAAACTGGCCAATGTCGAGCAAGAAGATTTGATAAGCTGATCTAGATTACCTGAGACAAATAGTAAACAGCAAGCTCTTGACTACCATGGCCTGGCCAGAACTAACGCTGTAGCGCTACTATTTTTTGCCCTGTAATTCCTTAGATTTCTGCATTACAACAAAAAGTAATGCATTACAGTAATTAATAAGTTTTGTAATGGACCAATCATCAATGTGCTTCACAGGGTCCGCAGGGACCATTGCACTCAAGAAGCTGAGATAGATTGCTGGCCGTGGCACTGAAGTACTGCCACGGTCAAGAAATGTCTATGCCGTAAGCATTCTCGAGCTCGGCATTACAGGGCGCCACTGAGAGCTCGGGCAGTATCTGTGCCCGCAAATATGTGCGAACTCTGAGCGGACACCCCCTGCAGATGATGGTCGAAGAGCGAGGTGAACTGGGAGGAAGCTAGGGCAAGACACCTGACGAATCGATCAAACAGCGGACGGAAGGGAGGCGAAAGGGGAGGTGGTGGGTGCGAGCGAGTAAGAACATTTCTGACTGAAGACAGGTGAGCGGAGAATAAATGTTGTATAGATAATTAAGGGACATTCCAAATTCCAGTGTGCTGAAATTCCACCAAATGACGAGAATGGAGCGGAGAATGAGATGCAGCTGGTTAAATAGGCATGCTAATCTTTTTGCGCTGAATTCAGACCAATGACAGTTGAGTTGAGAAAAGAATGAAGGTGGTAAATTAGTCATGCCAAATTTCATTACGCTTCTCTCAAACTTTCATTTTGAACAAAACGAGCATATATATATATAAATAATATACAAGAAAATATCAATCCTGTCACATACTTGTTCCAGCAATTTCACTGCAACTTGTGATCTCTACATAGGTGAGTGTGCCAGTGCAATCACCCATGTTACTGTTAAAGCAAAATCAGTAGCGGAGGGACTTTCTTCCCTTTGTCTGCTCATGGAGCAAAGGAGAATATTTGCAGGGGAAAAACATATTCCCATACGCATTCCTTTTTGTGCCTCAAGCAAAGTGGGAATAATTGAAAATGGGAAGCTATGGCCTAACGGTTAAGGAGACAGGCTTTAAATCAGAGGGCTGCAGGTTCAAATAACACCTCTCCAATCCCTTCCACACTTCATGGCCTGTGTGCCCTTGAGCAAGGTACCTACCCCCATACTATACTCTGTAAACAATTGTAAGTCACTTTGGATAAAAGCGTAATCGAAGTTAATGTAATGTAATGTAATATATAGGCATCGTAGGTCCTCCGTTAAGTGTATATAAAATCTGTATGTGGTGTGGAGGGCCCAGGAGTTTGGACCAGAGCAGGTTTTATCAATAGACAGAGTAAGCTATTGCCTAGGGCCCCACTAAATCTGCCCTCTGTAGGGGCCCCCAACAATCACCCCACCATGGTAAATATACCACCAAAATCTAGTCAAGAGACCCCATGTCAGTGTTTTGTCTAAAGGTCCCAAATGCATACACTGTGCAATATTTTCAATCATGGGTATTAAGCTCCTTCTCACACTGCACGAGGGAATTTAATAATTTAAAAGTTAAAACCTCACAGCTCATGTCCTCACAGTATACGAGCCAACAGTCGGATGCGAGCAGAATGCTGCCACTGTGTGACACGACAGGCATGTTTCCTGGGTCTGCAGAGCAGGGAACATGCACACCTGAGGTGGAGATGAGGACGCGCTCAAGAGCGAATCGCGTTGCCCTATCAATTTGTGCATGTGTAGTGTCAAATCGGGTCATAGCACTGCTTTAACTGTACGATTTACTCACAAGGGATGACCAGGATTTCAAACCGTTTTGCTTTTCTTGCGACCCTAAGATTGCACAATCGTGAGGTGAAATCGCTTGTCGTTACCCCATGTACACTACACGATGTGAGACTCATGATTGACCTCCGATTGAGCAAAAATCGGGCAAAAAGTCGCACAGTGTAAGCCCGGCTTTAGACCCCAAATGGTTAGAGCCGCTGCTGGTCAGGACACAACATGGCTCTCAGCACCGTTCCCTGCCCAGCCAGAGAGAGAGAGAGAGAGAGAGAGAGAGAGAGCCCTGCGCATTTGACGGGACGGGACAGCTGAGCGCTCCCTTGCATTCCTGTGGCTTGCTCCGCCAAGTCGAAACGATCCGTCCAAACACTGTCTCCCCTTTCTGGGACAAGACTATGCCTCTGCACCCCCCCCCCCTCCCCGCACCACCACCACCACCACAACCACCACCCACCACCATCCTCCTCCTCCCACCAACAACTCACCCACCCAATCCCCCCCCCCACACACACACACACACACACATACACACACGCGTTGGACCCCCCAAGTGTACTTGACTTGAACTAATCGGGTCAATGTGGGTCACTCACTCACTCAGCCTCTCTACCTCATTCAGACTTAACCAAGAGGTTCATAATAATACAACAAACCAACAAACGAAATACATACAAACAAACAACAAACAATATGGTACCAGGCGCTTTGGGCTTGGGCGCTGCTGCCAGCATTTGATCTGGAGAACCAGAGACGAGAGAGGGCCAAGGCAAGGCAGGATTCCCAAACGACCGCTGTGTGAGCTGTATCGTATCGGACACTTGAGTCCCCCCACTCTTACCCCCCCCCCCCCCGCCCCGGCTGCGCTTGGCTCGAGTGAAATCATGAATGAGTGGAAGTGTATCTGTATCTGTTGGCAGGCAGCCTGGAAAAAGTGCTTTGGCTGAAAGTCAAGCCTCGGCCCCCAGCCCCAAGCACCCCCCTCCGTCAGATCCAGCCCCAGCCCCAGCCCCAGTCAGTCAGTCCCAGCCAAGCACACACTGTCGGTGTGCCTCGTCACACATAAATCACAGGCGGGGGACTAATTTACCACTGGCTTTTATGAAGAAGGGAAAAAAGGAGGAGGAGTGGAGAAGAGAAAAAAAATGAGAGCGAAATGTCGAGCATACCATTAGTGTCTTCATCCCGTTATCCGACAGTGGGAGACTTGGGTGTAAGGGGGGGTTGATAGAGAGAGGGAGAGAGAGAGAGATACTGACAGAGGGAGAAAGAGACAGACAGAGAGAGAGAGAGAAGGCGAGAGTTGGAGTGGAGAGAGAGAGAGTGGGTGACTCAGACTGAGTGAGAGAGATGGAGTGGAAAGAAAGACATCAGATTTGATGGAGGGAAGAGATAAGAGAAACATGAAAAGAATGAAGAATAGAAGAAGAAAAAGAAGGAGAGGAAGAAAAACGGAAAACCTGAGCTTGTTCCATTAGGCCACCAAAGGACACTTTTAACTCCGACGTAGCTGTGGTGTGGAATAGGTGAGGAAAACACGGGTACGGAATAAATGTTTTCCCAAGAAACACCAAGTAGCACTTTAGGGCACCGAAAACATGATGGCACTCCTCTTCAGCTCCCTGGTTGGCACGGAAACACGCACGCACTCACACACACACACATGCAGAAAATACTAGCCAGTCATTCGGAAAGGTTTTTTATTGTGTGTGCGTACGACTGAAAAGAATAAGGAACACAAATACGGAAGCACTCACCGACACAAGAGTGAGCCCGCATGGCATGCAAGCCCCTTCAGGTCTCCTTCCAGCTGTATTGACATCGACATCACCGGGGGCAACTGAAGTCGGCTAAGAGTAGCCGGGCCTTGTTTTTAGCGTTAGCAGCACTCCCCCAGTTAGCCACTTAATTTCACTTCGATTATGCGTATTTGGATGGGAGTTCACGGCAGGGTCAGGACCACGCAGATCGGCAAAGCGAGCGGGGGACACAACGAGGTTAATCGCTTTTGAAGCCCCACTCGCAGACACACCAACCCCCAACACACACACACACACACACACACACACACACACACACACACACACACACACACACACACACACACGAAATGAGACGACAAGCTGCTAATTTGCCCCCCCCCTCAACTCCCTCCCTTTCGTGTCAAGTGCTTTAATGAAATTACATACATTCGTTAGTGGGTAGTTGTTAGTTCAACCGAGCACATTGACAAGCACCCCCCCCCCCTCAACACCACACACACACACACACTCTCTCTCTCACACACACACACACACACACACTCTCTCTCTCTCTCTCTCTCACACACACACACACACGCACACAAACACACACACACACACACACAAGGGAGCATGAGCACACACACGCACGCACGCACACAAACACACACACACACACACACACACACACACACACACACACACACACACACACACACACACAGTCAGATGGTAGGGCTGCCCAGCATGTGAGAGAGTGTGAGTGAGATGTTTGTTTTCCATCCCTTCTGGGCCGGCAGAGGCACAGCTGCCATGTTTAATCGTTATAAGACATAATTAACATGTAATAAATCCCACCAGACAAGGTGTCAGGGGATGTCAACCTCCTCCCAGGCATTTCCGTAGGGGTCGTATCTCTCGCCGCAATAGACAAAAGGGGGGTCTCTGTCTCTGCTTCGGGATCTCTCAATTATCTATTGAGCCATCATCAACCAAATCAAATCATCCTGGAGGTTCTGTAAAGAAAACAACACACCCAACTGTAGCTTTCAACTTACATGTTGCGTTCCAACTTGCACATTGCTTCGCCTGTATTGTCTGTTGGTGTTGCTTTTATGGTGTTGCAACCTCCCAGTGTTCGAGACCACAAGTAGCTTTAAACGTACATGTTGCGTTCAAACTTGCACATTGCTTTGCCTGTATTGCCTGTTGGTGTTGCTTTTATGGTGTTGCAACCTCCCAGTCTCCGAGACAACTTTCTCCCTGGTGGAGACGAATAAAGAAACCTGGTGTTTATATAAAATATATATTATATATAATAAAGAAACCTGAACCTGATGTTTGGCAAAAAATAGAACTTTTACAACCAGTCTTTTGATTTATTAGAATATCAGAAATGTCACATTACTACCACTTTGATTTGTAATACTCCGGAGGTTTCAAATTCATTTCTTGGAAATACGTACTGTACAGTATCTCAGACACTATAGACATCCCTACCAGTTAAACAACGGCAAAATCTTCATCTGCTTGCTAAGTGTTCAACCAATGTTGTCCTACATAGGACATAACTGGAAATGCTCTGTCTACATCCGATTTTCATTCTAAAACAGGACTCAAACTGCACGACTATCGGCTCGATTCTTGTCTGAAAACCCCCCTTACGACAATCGGTAGAACGTTACCCCCCAGGACCATAGCAGAGCGATTGTCGGGCAAGATTTCCTCATCGTGTGCAACCTAAGATAGAATTTTGGCAGCTGAACGAGTCGCCGATCGCAAATCGTAGAAATCAAACCGTGTTTGATATTTGCGACTGGAAAGAGAATGTCGGGCATTGTGTCTGCCTTTGCGATCAGGGATAAGATTGACAGTCGCGATTCTCTTCTAGTGTGTCATGCAAGTCCCGACGTCAAAATCGGACACAAAATCGGGAGTTGTGTAGTTTGAGCCTGGCTTTAGTCTTTCTGCCTTCTTTTATTGGATTTAGAAACTGGAATGTCTTGCAATTCAATTTGCAGGCACTGGTTGCGTCTAGATTTGTACGTTAGCAATGGTGTAGAGTCTTTAAGAAAGTCCTGGTTCCAGTTCGTGATCCGGATCACCACCGAAATTTAATCACTTGTTCCTTTGGTTATTTCCAACAACTCCACACATTTTCATCCAAATCCGTTCAGCAGTTTTTGAGCTATCCTGCTGACAAACAAACAAACAAACAAACAAACAGACAGACCAACAGACAGACAGACAAACAAACCAACGCGAGCGAAAACATAACCTCCTTGGCGGAGGTAAAAAAAAAGTGCAATCATGAGGCCCAGGGAGAGTTAAGGCCTTTTTATACCCTACATAACCGAGTGAAAATCGTCTTTCCGCGCCAAACCATTGCTCGCGGACTTGCATTCATACCTCCATCCCTAAAATTGCATTCATACCTCTGTCCGGATTGAGACACTCTTGACTAATGGACAAACTGACGGATGAAACGACCCCCTGGGGCCCTGCCATGGCCAAACGGTGGCTGACCCGGGTTCGATTCCCGGCTCGGGCCCTTTGCCGGCCCTTCCCCGTCTCTCTCTCCCCACTTGCTTCCTGTCACCACCTTCACTGTCCTATCATAAATAAAGTAAAAAAGACAGAAAAAAAACCTGAACCGACCCCCGGAAACGGGTAAAAGCGTCCACTTCTCTAATTAATGCAGGGTATAAATGGATCTTTAACCATACCAGTAAGCCATCCAATCCCGCTCTCCCCTGCACCCATCAGGTCCAGAGAGAGATGGGTGCTGGCTGGCCAGTACATACCCCCCAACCCCACCCCACCCCCACCAGTGACACTTCCCGATGTCCTAACCCCCCTAGTGCAAGCATCCAGGGACCAGGGAGAGCTGGCAGCAGGCTACCCAGGGTGAGGGCTGTATATTTAGGCAGGGCCCAGGAAGGATCACTGTGGGAAAAAAAAACAAACGATCCACTGGCTGCAGCTTTTAAAGGCCAGGGGAGTGACGCAGGACAAGATCCGGTAATGATACCTGCCCCTTGCTTCCTCTCTGCTTATTCTTTTACACCCCCTCTCTTGGACTATGTACCCTATCTCTGTCTCTCTCCATCTCTCTCTCTCTCTCTTTCTCTCTCTCTCTCTCTCTCTCTCTCTCTCTCTCTCTCTCTCTCTCTCTCTCTCTCTCACACACGAAAACACACGCGCACACACACACACACACACACACACACACACACACACACACACACACACACACACACACACACACACACACAGCCAAATTGTGTCTCTCTCTCTCTCTCTCTCTCTCTCTCTCTCTCTCTCTCTCTCTCTCTCTCTCTCTCTCTCTCTCTCTCCCCTTAGCTCTCTGTCTCCTTGTTAGAACTAAAAACGTAATAATTGCCAATAACGTAATCATATACGTTATTGGCAGAATGTTATTACATTATGGATAGGGAAGTGTTATTACGTTCTTTTTCTGTCTTTCATGTCTCTCTTTTCCTATACCCTCTCTCTCGTATGTTCTCTCCTCCCTCCCCTGCCCCCTCTCCTCTCTGTCTTGCGCTCTCTGCACTCTGTTTCTGCCTCATTTGGCATCTCTCTCCACGTTTCATTCTTCCTCAACTCTCTCACGCTCCCCCATCTTTTCACTACTCTCTTCCTTGTCTCCCTGTCTCTCTCTTATGCGCACACACTCTCTCTCTCTCTGTCTGTCTGTCTGTCTGTCTGTCTGTCTCTCTCTCTCTCTCTCTCTCTCTCTCTCTCTCTCTCTCTCTCTCTCTCTCTCTCTCTCCCTCTCTCATTCCCTGGCTCACAGCTGTGGTAGCTTATCAGTAATGCAGGTGACCAGGGGAGGATTTGGACGTGGATTTCCTTCAGCCTTCAGAGTCCTTCCATAGCACTGCATCAGCTGACTCGCCTTTGATATAAACCACTCAGTAACAGGTAGGCACCGGCAGGCCCGCTGACAAATCTGTCCGGTCTCGGGACAAAGTCATTAGGGGCCCCTACACCCTACACACCCAATATCATATTATTGAGTACCCAAATTTGCCCCACCCCCTCCCTGGGCCTAGGACAACTGACCCCTTTGTCTATACCCCCTCTCCTGTCGGCCTCTGGCCACTGGAATGACACTCCACACAGAGGCCAGGGGAGCTCCTTTGTCTAGTAAACTGGATGAACCCTGGTGGCAGAAAATACTTTAGTTTGACAAGTTAGTCTGGAACGGCACCATTGGAGATGATCCAAAAGGACACAACATCTGTCCATGAATCAAAATGCTCTGTAGCACTGCTCTATTACTGTATGCACAGATGGACACCAACCACCCACAACCTTCAGCACTGTCAATGGTGCAATTCTACACATTTCATGTTATAGTTTGGCTCACCAGGCCAGAATCACCTAACCTGACTCTCGCCCGACCCTTGTGTATTTCCGCTCATTTTCATGAGCTCACACGAGGGCCTGGAGGACCTCCAGAATCACATTGCTACCAAACCAAAATGCAGCAGAACCAATCAGGATCGCGGGATGTTCAGAGATGTGATGTATTCAAATTTTATATGCGCTGGAGACTGGAAAAATAAATGAAATGCAACAGTTGTTTCAGGCAACAGTGGCCACTGCCATGCACTCCCTCATCAACATTCGATTCTGTAATTTCAACTGTATTTTCGAATCTGTGAGTAGTTAAAGTAGCACCTCATTAAATATGCCAGACAAGTGTTTATCACATGCAAGGTTTTGTCTAATAAATCACGCCTTCGCAGACCTATAAAAATATTGTAGTTCCTGATGAATGTTTGTAGAGAAAGGTGGAACCCATTCATCTGGTGAGAGTCAGGTTAAGTATCCCTTATCATGAAGCTATAATTCTTGCAAAGTTGACTTTCACTCTTGCAAAACAATAATATGTAAAAATGGATTTTGGAAGTAGTTTCTTGGGGTTAAAACAGATAACTAGCCTCAAACTTCTGGAACAGGCTTGTTCGAAATTCCGAATTGGACGAACACTAGGTGGTGTCATTACCTTCAAATTTCTTTGAATTTAAGCTACACCACCCATTGAGAGTACATGGAACACCACCACCTAGTGCTCATATTATGGCATTACTTTGAATTCAAATTCATCCAATTTGGAATTTTGTACAAGCCTGGAAGGGAAAAGAATGTACGATGCTAAATTGGCAGCCTTATATTTGATATTTTATTTGATATTTGATATTTTATTAGGATCCCCATTAGGTGATAAACATATCAGCTACTCTTCCTGGGGTCCACACAGAATATATCACAAACAAGACGTCAACATACAAAACAACATATTGTAGCGTTTGGTAGCCAGGGAACACACAGGATGTAGACAGAAGTGTCCGTTTAATGAAGACTGTTGTTGGCCACAGCCACGCCACATAAAAGTAACACAAGTCAAGTACACAGCTTACTGGTAACCCAACTGTCGCACAGCTGGTTCGGTCTCGCAGTAAACACCAAAACTTCCCGCTCCCCTTATTGGAACCCCAACAGTGCCTCGCACACACAAATAGAACAGAACAGAATGATGGAACATGACATACACAACATAGGCAAACCCCAGACTCGTTACACTATAAAACGAAGAAAAGATTAACTTCCTTTCTTGGAGAAACACACACTAAAACAGACAAAAACAGGGCTACGTATATATAAAAGAAGAAAAGAAAGACATCTTTTCTTGATCATACACTGAAACAGACAAAAATATAAAATAGAGACAGACAACAATTAATAACTAACTAAATGACAAAAAAACCAACAAAAAAAACAGTTCATTGGTAAATGAGAAACCCCTAACACAACACAAAGCAGACAACAAAACTTGAAATCTGACCAAGGATTATGTACAGTTGACCTTAAAATGCTGCTTTATTTGCCTTTTAAAACTAACTTTACTTTGGTTTTTTTTAAATATGGTCAGGGAGGGAGTTCCATTCCACCATAGCTCTACATAAAACAGTGCATTGTTTTGAGTTTGTTTTTATAGTTGGTATTGTGTAGTTACCATTATTGGCATGTCTTGTGGGGTATGTGTGCAGAGTGGAGCTCAGAGTAAGACGTTCAAACAAACTGTCAGGTTTGCTGAATGTATTAATATGTTTAACCCTTTGAGGAGTAAGGAATTTCTAGAGGTTCTTCTAGAATTTTACTGGAACACTCTACAGCTCCTATAGACGTTTGTGTTACAAATCTCGCAAAGACATTATGACATCATAATGAGAACTCAAAATTTGGGCAAAATTCTGATCACATATTTGTGATGGTACTCCTCAATGGGTAAAGGACAGAAGGGATACTTTTAACCTTTTGTCAACTTTAAGCCAGGAGAGTTGGTTATGTAGGACATCTGTATTAGCTCTCTGTGTGCATTTAAGGGCAAGCCTTATACATAAACATGGTTCAGGAGGAAGTCCGTGACTGTTTGACAGCTGTCATTATTTGCTCCCACCTTCGCAGATATTTAAACCTCCTTTCCCTTTCACCTGTCTTGCGTGAAGGCCTTCCAAATTGTCCCACCAGCTCCCCTTACTCCTCCTATTCATTAGAGCACCCAGGTGGAAGCGGATCTCAACCCGCATGATCTACGCTTTAAACATCACAGGACCGAGGCCAACCAGCATGCCACTCACGCAAACTGTGCACTCAAGGGCAAACAAGTGAAATGGCGGACAGTGGTCAACATGCATCATATATACTGTAGGTAAATATAGAAATACCGTGCCAAGTACATTTTACTGTTATTATATAAATAAATGGACATGCATGAACAAAAAGACACCATCAGTTGAAACGTCCCCTTTGGTGGAAGTTGTTCATTATTGCATATTAATGAATTCGACGAAAGGCACTCTAACTCCACCAGACATCTTGGTTATTTGCGGCTCTTGGTAATTGTTCTTTTAAAAGCACATGGTCAGGACATTGCACGCACACACGCACACACACGCACGCACGCACGCACGCACACACACACACACACACAGACATGCAGGAACACACACACACACACACACACACACACACACACACACACACACACACACACACACACACACACACACACACACACACACACACACACACACACACACACACACACAAGGTCCTGAATGACCCCCATAGGCACGCTTCTGCTGTCACCATAATGAGATGTTGATTGACAGCTGAATGAGTGATTGACAGTTGTACACATACCTCATGATGAACAGGTCCGTTTGGGCATCGTAAAAAGGAAGGATCTGCCATGATGGTCATACAGTTGCCACGTTTTGGCCGTGAAGGCATTCAAAGTGCACAAGGACTGAGGCAATACATTGCTTTTGCTGTGTGTGTGGGTGTATGTGTTTGCGCGAGCACGTGTGCGTGCGTGCGTGTGTGTGTGTGTGTGTGTGTGTATGTATATATATATATATATATAGAGAGAGAGAGAGAGAGAGAGAGAGAGAAAGAGAGAAAGAGAGAAATAGAGACAGAGGGAGGGAGAGAGAGAGAGACAAACGGGGAAGAAGGGAGAGAGAGAAGGAGGGAAAGAAAGAGAGGGAGAGAGAGGGACAGATACAGTAGGTCCCTGAGGTCTAACCTGGTCCTGCTCATTCTAACCCTTGCTTTGGCTGTGAGGGTGTGAGTTTTGGATGGATGTTTGTGTGTGTGTGTGCATGCGTGGATGCGTTCATGCATGCGTGTGGCTGGGGCTTATGTTTGTGGGTGTGTGTGATGCAAGGTAGAATTGCCTCTCTCTTTAAGGGTGGTGGTCACTATAAGAACCAGAAGGGATTTGCCACCCTGCTGTGTGTGTGTGTGTGTGTGTGTGTGTGTGTGTGTGTGTGTGTGTGTGTGTGTGTGTGTGTGTGTGTGTGTGTGTGTGTGTGTGTGTGTGTGTGTGTGTGTGTGTGTGTGTGTGCAGTGTGTGCAGTGTGTGCAGTGTGTGTGTGCTCCCGTTAGTGGGTGGCTTTAAGCGGCCCTCCATTTGACGTCTCTCCGCTCTCCGCTAATTCGTTTGAGCATTATCAGGATATCAATCATTTGAATCATTTATTTTTAGTGGGATGTGTGTCCACTCAACAGCCCCCTCCCCCGACCTCCAGACCCGTGGACTGCCTCCGGTACAGTATCCTCCCTCCACACCCCCCCCTGGGTATCTTTTTGCGGGTGGGGGGCAAGGGTGTGTGTGTGTGTCTGTGTGCGTGGGTGTGTGAGGGGGTGCTTACTGATGAGTGTGTGTGTGTTGACTGTGTGCATGTGCATATGTGTGTGTGTGTGCGCGTGCGTACGTGTGTGTGTGTGTGTGTGTGTGTGCGCGCGTGCGTGCGTGCATACATGTATGTGTGTGTGTGTGTGCATATGTGTGTGTCTGGGTCTGGAACCAGAGGCTGTTCACTAATGAGTGTCAATCTGCCCGTGCGTGTGGTGTGTGGGGCTCTTTGGCGGCAGACACCTCCCCTGACAAACGGCGGGCAGCAGTCAACATGCATCAGCTGGGCGGCCATTCGAGTGACATGCCATGCCCGCCTTGCCCACTCAGGCAATGCCTACCACCTCCAACGCCTACCACCCACCTACGCACAACCACCCACCCACCCAGACGCAACTTTAAGCAGCCTTCTCCTTCTGTACTTAGGCAACATTGACCCAGCCTGGAGTCCGTTTCTCGATTCTTGCCTTTGCTAACCGTCTTAAGTCGGTCTTGAGTTGGTCGTAAGTTGCTCTTGAGTTGGTCTTAAGTTGGTCTTACGTTGGTCTTCAGTTGGTCTTTAGACGTAAGACCAACTTAAGAACAACTTAAGAACAACTTAAGACCAACTTAAGACCAACTCAAGACCTTGGTTACAACGTTGGTCTTAAGAACGAACAAAATGGCTAACGTCGTTAGCAAAGGCACTGTCGAGAAACGACCCCCTGGACGAAAGCCGACTGTTGACTCCGTCAAACTGGCAAAAACTAAGAGGAATACGTCTCTGTGGAGGGTAGTAGATGATCTGATCTTACTGAATTTAAATTCATTGGAGTTCCGAATTCAAATTAAACCCATATTGTGCTTTATTAGCATGACTGTTACGATATAGTGTCGCAAAAGCATACAAATAACAAATCAAAAGTGTGAATAGTGTTACCTTAACCAATCAGTAACGGACTTTGCGTAACAGAGTTTTGCGTCACCACTCTCAACCGTTTGCTGATTGGCTAAACAGTGAGCGAACCGAGCTTGGAGGCTTTTGCCAGACAATGTGTGGAGCCAAAATCTTTGGGTGGAGTACATAGGATGGCGTCGCCAGACTAACATTGACCCACGCCCACCACTAGAAACATCCACACCTTCACCGCCTACCGCCACTCATCTAGCTCTCAAACATACCCAACATTCCCAACGTACCCTGGTCAATGCCATTTTAGTAGGAGCACATATCAGGGTGGTGCAACCACAGCACTATTGTATGAATTAAACATTCTTTGTTGGATTACCCAAGAAGCATAATCTTTATTATACTATAATTACCAATGACTAATTCATTTATGGGCATTAGCTGTGGTTGTACCACCTGACGTCTGAGCCCCAAAAACCATAATTGACCCGCTCACCCAGACGCAACCTCAAGCAGACTTGTCTGCCTGGTCAGCCAATGGTGACCCTCCACCCACCACCCAAACATCCACACATGCACCACCACCTGACACACCGCACCCACCTACCAACTACCACCAACCCACCCACCCAGACGCAAACTTGAGAAGCCTTCAAGATGCAAGATTCAAGAGTGTCTTGTCATTGTGTTTTTATTTTTATTGCTGTTTTTAGGCAAAGCCGACCCACCCAATACAGCAAACATCACCACCCCACATCCACCGCTCAAACACACCCAACTTTCCCTAGTTCCACCCAACCACCCAGACGCAACCTTAAGCAGTGCCCTCTCTTCTCTGTTCAGGCAAGATTGACTACACGCCCAACAACCATCACCACCGCCATCACCACACCCTCACATGCCTGCCTGCTCAGTCCGTGCTGATCCATTACCCAAACACGTGTCAACATCCACCTCCTACCCAGATACAACCTTAATAAGAAGCCTTACTGTTTGTACTGTAGGCAACACTGACCCACTACCCACTACTCAAACATCACCACCACTCAAACACACCCAACCTTCCCAACATACCCACTTTCCACTAACCTCCAACCCACCCAGCAACAACCGCCAATCTTCTATTGCTGGTCTCAGGTCATATGGACCCAAACATTCACTACCATCACTTCTCAAAACTCTTCGACATCTGTCTACTCATAGTTTGTTCAGGCACAAACACCCACAACCACCCCAACCACTCATATCAAACACACCCACCCATGGTGACCCACCATAAATATTGACTCACCTCGGCCCTACCGTGGCTTAACGGTGGGGCACTCGTCTAATACGTGTCCTGTCTCTCTCTCAAATTGTCCTGTCACTAATAAAGTCTAAAAGACCATTGCCTCACCTCTATATCCCTCACATCACCACCACCTCCTCTTACCTCATGGGTCAATGCAGGTTCAGCAAGTGCGGTCGTGACATCCAAGGGGGCTGTCACCATCCCCAAAAACTTCATTAAACTCATTATGATTTGGTTGTGAAAAGAATTGTCCTTTCTCAATTATAGTAAGCTATCAAAACTGCTTAAACTTTCCTCAGTGAAAGTCATGGTTGACTTGTTATGCCACTGTTGACCCATCACCCATCCGTCACAGTAAAAAATGCAGTGTCATGTCCACATGGTACGGGTGTACTCTAGGATCAAATGCCATCTAGAAGATGTTCCATCGACTCTAAGTGTTAAATTAAGACTGCATTTTTTTTTTTACTGTGACCGTCATTCACATTCACCCAGAATCAGCCTCCTCCTTCTCCTTCTCTGACCTTTTCCTCTCTACAGACATACTGTACATATTTTTGAGAAGCCCTTTGCCCTTCTCTTCCTTCCATTTTTAACTTGTCAACGTTTACCTTTACATTTGTATTTACTTTCACTTTGTTTTACAGCTACTGTAACATTATATAGGCTACTTACCCTGTAAATACCTAACCCTAAACCTAAGGCACAGTGCAGATATATAATGTCACCTGCTGTTACATAGGCCTACTTTGTTGAAATGTGACGTGGACAATAAAAAAATGTAACATACATTTACAATTCACACTATCACTTTGCGAAAGAATTGTGAAAGAAATTTTGAAAGTGCTCGATTTTCATTTTTACCTTCTTCTTCCTCTTCTTTTTCTTCTTCTTCTTCCTCCTCCTCTTCATCTTCTTCTTCATCGCCCTGCTTGGTTTTCTCACAGATGTTACGGAGAACTTATTACAATACCGTGACATCTTTGTCTACACAGTACTATATAGCATACACTATAGCCCCCATACTCAAATAGCGGTCCACGGGCCATTTGTGGCCCACGGGGCATCTATTTGTGGCCCTCGAATAATTTAGAAAAATAAAAAAAAAATTAAAAAATGTTTTTTTTGGTCCGATCGTGCTGCCGGCTCTTATTTTGAAATCGCGCCACAGACGCTAGGAAGATGCGTGCCGTGTCTCCGCCCCCTCAATCAGTTTCTCCCTGCAGGCTCCAAACAGAAGTGACTATGAGGGTGGCAGAGGCTGTTGTGAGGTAGACTACTGAAGGGAAGTACGGTAGAACTTGTAAATAAATTATTTACAAAGTTCTCTTTGCCTCGTTTTTGAAAGTAATGGTCCACATTTCATTGCATACAGTGTGTTAGGACTTCGAATTGGTTTAGCACTAGCTGTAGCTAGTTGCTAACACAAATGAAGGCAAATTGTGTTTGAGCTCTGCTGGCAGCTAACTAGGGGTAGCCTACTTAAAAACGAATTGCTTGATAAACTTTTCACACTTTTAAACAGTCCCCAAATAGTTCGTTTGGAAAGCTAAGCCCCTCATAAGATTTCAAACAAAGTTATGAGCAACTTGATGATTTATTATTGGCTGTTGCATTTAATCAACATTGCATCAATGTGCCATTTTCTTGTTGGCAAAACCTGGTGTCCTCCTATCTATGTGTTTGTTGGGTCCATTATTGCATCTGATTCTCATTATGCATGTGAGAGCTGCATAAACAAAGTCATAATAAGCAACATTTGTTTGAAAAGTGTTATCTACAGGCTTATTGGTTTTCTCACTAAGAAATAAATGTTTATGAATGTAGTCTGCAAATATAGGCTAATCTTATGTCATTTAAAAAAGATAATCTTATGTCATTTAAAAAAAAATACTGAAGGGTGGGTGGCAATGACAGCAAGGCAGGCACCTCACCCCACAGTGCTCCAGAAAAATGCAGGCCCTTTATGAGAGAAATGTTCTCCCATCCTGTCACTGGAAACTAAATATCTGCTGTGGGTGTGAGTGCGTGTGTTTTGTGATTACAAAGGCCTTATCATTTTTTATTTTTAAAAAAAAAATTTTTTTGGTGGGGGTCGTGTCGTGTCAGCCCGGCCCGGCCCTTTATTGGGAGGAATTTTGAAAAACTGGCCCTCGGGGACTTTTAATTGAGTACCCCTGCACTATAGGGTGCTAAGTGTAACAGATCATGAACACTGCTCATTCTTTGCTACTAAATGTAGAGATTTGTATCCTCACGCTATCAATGAATGAACAGTTTTTCCACTTCATTTTTGCGGACGTGACAGAATGTGCTTCCTGCAGTCTTTCACGGTTAAAGTGCTAATGTGACGAAATAAAAAATGACATCTGCTGAAGAAACAAAATTCCTGAATGAATTATCAGTGAAACTCAGACGAAAGAAATAAGTTTCGTCTTTGTGTAATGTATCTGCATGTGATAACACGTAGCATTGTTTTTTTTGCACAGACCCTAGTACTAATGTATGGTACAGTGGTAGGGAATAATATTTTACACGTTAGTGTTGCTTTGTAATATTATGGAAGCAAGGACAAGGAGGACCATACAAATTAAGCGCAACAAACACGAAACAACACAAAAGTGCACAAAACATCTTCAGGGTCTTGAGGGGAACGGATCTTCAGGGCTTAAGCCACATGTTTGTGTCAACATGACGTCTGGTGTCATATACTGTATACAGTCTATGCCACTGTCATTAAACCTGATGTGGCGGATGCCCCCCGAGCAGCAGGGATGGATTACTGCACGGGCCTACCAGGCCCAGGCCCAGGGGCCTAAGAGTCAGGGGGGGCCCTGAAACCCAAGACCGTATATAGTTCCATTCTCATATTGAATTGAAATCACATTTGTAACTACTGCATTTTCAACTGTTCTTGTGGAACAAACCCCCAAAAATATTGGGGCTCTAACGTCTGGTCTGAAACCCTAAAATCATTTTGTAAATGAGCAACACCCATGGAAGGGGGCCTTTTTTGCTGCCTGGCCCAGGGGCCCATGGAATCATAATCCGGCTCTGTCGAGCAGTCATCAGCTGTGATGTCATTGTATGGAGCCAGAATCCAAAGCATCAAGCAGGAACATCTGGCTGGCTGATGGTATTTGTCTCTCCACCGCATTTACACAGACACAAATGCAACGGGACTCAAAACGGTTGAGAAATATCAGCCTCAACACAGAGAATCGTAGCCATTTCCCCAGTACCGGTATTATCCCAAGAGACAGTTCCAATGTGCCCATTTTTAAGTTAAATTGAAATTTCTATAACGATGCCAATGTTTGAAAAGTCAACATGTTCAGATTAGACTGACGGAATTCTGTATGTTCTATTTTATACATTGAAACATTTCTACACTAGGGAGTTTCAATGCAATACATTTGAATGTGCTGTTATCTACAATATGACACTGATCTACAGATGGTATTTCATCCTTGACATTCTCCACCAATGGCCGCCAACTATGTAGGCTACTGTAAAAATGCAGTATTAAATCAACACTTAGAGATTACACAGGGACCAAATGCACTACGGAAGATCTTAAATAGTCTCAGTAACAGTGAATTAGCTCTGCATTTCCTACTGTGTAGTAGACGGCTTTTCCGGATCTGGACAGATTAACTATCATCAAGTGTCCGTCATCTGTAGAGCAGAGTGTGAGAGGGGATTACGTCTTTGTTTTTATAGCATGTGTCACCACGCAGAGAATCGCTTGTTGGGACGAGAGGATGGCCTCAGTTGACCGGTATCGCATCACTGTCATCTTCTTATGTTTGGGATGTGAAGGTGTCACTACTCCGGGGAAATAGCAACGATAACGATATCATTGCCCTGCCACCCAAAAGAGAAAACAAGGTAATTGGGTTTGCTGTATTATTGAAAGTGCTTACGTGAAAGGAATATAACGATTTTGAGCGAAATAGTGGCAACATTCGGTTTGTGCACGAGTAGTGTAAACTCTTTGTTTATTCCTAACCATGCAGTGACTGCTCTGGGACATGTGATGGCCTCAGATGACTGACTTGATGTCATTACCTTCATTACCATTGCCTTATATATGTTTGACATTGAGCGGTATCATTTTCCCCGTCCTGAAGGGGAAATGGGGATTTGAGAGTTGTTTGTCTGTCACTAGCCTGGCTATCGTGACTTGAACTCTCTGCAAGCAGGGCTGCTGCTAAGGTTTTGGAGGCCCAAAGCATAACTGGTTAGGAGCCCCCCGCCCCTCATAATTAAATAATAATGATAACTATCTATTAACTAATAAACATACGTTTTGTAATGTAATTCAATATTTTTAATGACGATTTTCAGTCAATCTCATTGTAAGAGGCCCCAATTTTGGGAGCATAGTGGTTGGTGCCCCAAGCACTGGTTGGTGCCCTAAGCACTCTGCGTACTCGGCTTATGTCTAAAAGGCGGCCCTGTCTGCAAACATTGGTCTTGCCAAGTTTCCTTCTACAGTAAACCCATGTCTCTGAGAGTGAGGACTTGGGTCATGGAGTGTCAAAAGCGTCTATATGTTGATTGAAGAGATGCAATCAGTCTAACAACTCCTTCTTTGACATAGCTACCACCGATATCTTTTCACAGCCAACTCCTCAAATACAGACACATGGTCAGGATTCTTTGCGTCTAACTAGCGCGTAATTGCCTTTAACACGCCACCTCAAGCCATTGGAAATGCTCCTGGGAAATTTTCAAATGGTATAGACGGACATTTTGGCCAGACTGATGCAGATTTCTTTTTAACTTGGGTTTGATACAGATTTTTTTGTGCAAATGGGTGGGCGGATTTTCACCAAATCTCATGTGCAATAGTAATTTTCATGTTATAGGTAGGCCTACGTACATCAACTGATCACATTTTGGAGCTTGGAGGTCAACAATTTCAAGGTGGTCGGCTTTCAACATGGCTACAGTGTCTTGGAGTCGAGCTCCACACATTTTCATTATTACTGTTCATTTTTATTTTATTTTTCCCGAGCTACAGGCCAAACTTTCGCATCCAAGGACTTCTCAAAGGGTGGTCTTGCACAGCGTCTATCAAGTGCCTCTGTCTGTTACGCGTTGTATGTTAGGGCAGACCCAGGATAATTATTTATAAAACTGAGTGTAGTTTACCGCTCACGACCACCACAGCTTGACATTCAGGGATTTGACCCGACCGCCCTGTGCGAGGCAACTGCTGCGAGCGATCTAATGTGGCAAAGGGGAATTCCCCCTTTTTAATATTGCATTGCATTGCATTACATGCAGTATGTACTGTGAACAGATACCCTTGATTAAAATAAAACTTAAAATAGCTGTTCATATTCATGTGAATGTGTTTCTCTGATCATAATTACACAGAGGAATGGAATGGTATACCTGAATGTATCCAAATTCTTGGAGTAATTCTGCACTAAACTGGGAAAATCATGCACTATCTAAAGAAGAATATGATCTGTTTTGTGCCTGTTTACATAGAAAACTGAAATGAGAGGTTGATGCCATCTTGTGTGCCTTTATTTATGTGTAGCATATCCATATTATGCAGTCTCATAGTCTTTTTTCCAGAGGAATATTGTAACAGTCACTGAAAAGACTTTACTACCGTACTACAGTATTGTGACCCTACTTATAGTTTCTTTAGTAATATGTTACTACGAGGTTATTGGTATTTCCATAACAACAAACTTACAACTACCAGCTCACTGTACAGGGGCCATGTCTTAAGAAGTGAAACGTATTTTATGTTGGCCCAGAAGTCTCTATCTGGAATGTCTCCCTCACAGCATCAGGTCTATGTAAAACACGCCACAGTCCTGTCAGTTTTATTTGGCCCACGACAGTGATGGTGTGTGTGTCTGCTCTCTCTCTCTCTCTCTCTCTCTCTCTCTCTCTCTCTCTCTCTCTCTCTCTCTCTCTGTCTGTGTGTGTGTGTGTGTGTGAGAGAGTGTGTACGTGTGTGTGTGTACGTACATGTGTGTACGTGGGTGGGCTGGCCGCTGGGGGTATCAGTGGCATAGTGGCATTCAGTATCCGGCGAGCCACCTTTTGCCATCGGCATTGCAAAGTTGATTAATGTCCCCTCCAAGATGTATTA
>NC_085873.1:6637849-6640349 GCF_034702125.1 Engraulis encrasicolus
CACCACCGTCCTGGGCCTCATCACCAACAGCGACGAGGGGGATTACAGGGCAGAGGTGCAACATCTGGCCTCATGGTGTGACAGCAACAACCTTGCTCTTTACACCAAAAATACCAAGGAAATGATTGTGGACTTTAGGAAGAAACAGCCGAAGCATCACAAACCCCTCTCCATCGGGTCAGAGGTGGTGGAGAGAGTCAGTACTTTTACATTTCTGGGAGTGACCCTGGCGGAGGACCTGTCCTGGGGCACTCACATCGCCTCTGCTGTTGGGAAGGCCCAGCAGCGCCTTTTCTACCTGAGGAAGCTGAGGAGCTACCACATCCCCAGACCACTGCTGGTGAACTTTTACAACTGTGCCATCAGCAGTGTTCTGACCTATGGGTTCCTGGTGTGATTCTCCAGCTCCTCCATAGCAGACCAGCAGGCACTCCAGTGTGTGGTGAAAACAGCAGGGAAAATCACTGGAATGCCTCTCCCGGAGATTAGTACCATCTACACCACACGCTGTCTACGGAGAGTGCACAACATCCTGCTTGACAGCCACCATCCTGCCTACCATCTGTTCCAACAGCTACCCTCAGGTAGAAGGTACAGGTCCCTTCAGAGCCGCACTGAAAGACTGGCCAACAGCGTTTACCACCAGGCCATTAGACTTTTGAATTTGCAGGACTGCTGGGGAACATTACTGTCTTAAATGTTATCCATCTATCCTTTGGACATTCTCTGTGTGTGTGTGTGTGTGTGTGTGTGTGTGTGTGTGTGTGTGTGTGTGTGTGTGTGCGTGCGCACGCATATTTGAGAGGGGGGGGGGGGGTTTGTCGTATTATGCACTTAATCTCTGCTGCACTTTAAGTGGGATGGGGGGGCTGGGGGGGTCAAGCACTGGTGTCACTTTTACCTCGTTTTGCACTTTACTTGGAAACCTGCTACTACTAAGTATTGTACCCCAAACACAATTTTGTTGCCTTTTTGCGTGAGTAAATGAAAAGTTTTCGGTAACACTTTATTTTAGGGACACATCTATTAGCACTAATACATAAAATATTAATGCATGTGTAAGTAACTTGTAAGGCATGTACTGAGCAAAATAAGACAGTTGTTAAGCATGTATTCACAAATGTCTTGTTCATGCACAATAAGGGATTTATTACCAATATAACCTCAGTAAGGACCTAGTAGACCTAGATTTCTATTTATGTGTAAGCAGTAAGGGCCAGAATACAATGTGTATAAGCTCCTGGTACACTGTGTGAACAAACCATGAACAGTGTGAAAACAGATGTGGAATAAGGGTCCCTATTCTAAAGTGATGCATTGCTCAGCCCAGATGGCTTAGGGCCCCCACACTACCTAGGGCCCCCACTCTACGTCCCCCCCCGGAAGCAAAGTGTAAGAACATTTCAGATTCCACATCAGTCTCAGTAGATATGAAGATCTCACTTATTCTACTCATTATGTGAATGAGTAATTGGAAGCATTATATAGCAAGGATTGGACGTAAAGTTATCAATGACGGTGGGTGGTGAGATGTCATTTTTTCATACACCAATTAGTTTTAATTGTAAAAACCCTACAATAAATGCAGAATATAACTATGAGTAATAGTTTGGAAGCGAAACTAAGCTATTCCTCTCTGATAAATAAGTTAATGTTTGAGAAACTTAGCTACAAGAAGTGCAGTGCATGATGGGTACGCCCTTAGTCAGAAATGCAATGCATGGCCAATGCAGCAATAATAATATTTCTATTGTTACGTACTGTACATGGCAAATTGTTTGGATAGCAACTAAATTTCACAAGTGAGGGGAGGAGCTAAGGACGTAGGCTCAGAGCTGGGTAGGTTGTCTGTTGGCCTAGATTGCGTACCCATCATGCACTGCACTTCTTGAAGCTAATGTTCTCAAACATTCACTTAATTATCACAAAAGAGTAGTTTAGTTTTGCTTCAAAACTATTATTCTAATCTCCTGCATTTATTTTGGGGTTTTTTTTACAATTAAAATTCAGTGGTACATGAAAAAAAATTACATCTCACCAACCCACCGCCATTGACAAGTGTACGTTCAAGCCTTGCTATATATAGGCTCTTGTTACCTCCCTTTCATTACCTCCCTCTCATTGATATGAACAAGAGAAAACTAGATGACTCAGCTGGGTAAGTGTTAATTATTTGATATACCCTTACACTTTGTAGACCGGAGGGGCTAGGTAGTGCAGGCCTGGGTGGTGTGGGGGCCCTAGGACTTTGGTAGTGCAGAGGCCCTGAGCCATCTGGGCTGACCAATGCATCACTTTAGAATAGGGACCCTTATTCTGCATCTGTTTTCACACTGTTCAGGGTTTGTTCACACAGTGTGTCGGGAGCTTATACACATTGTATTCTGCCACTTACTACTTACTAATAAATAGAAATATAGGCTTACTGGTCCTTACTAAGGTTATATTAGTAATACATCCCTAATTGGGCATGAACAAGACATTTGTGAATACATGCTTA
>NC_085873.1:6642849-6662849 GCF_034702125.1 Engraulis encrasicolus
CCAGCTTGCGATGTGCAATCATAAGGTCGCAAGAAAATCAAAACGGTTAGAAATCCTGATCGTCCCTTGTGAGTTAATCGCACAATTGAAGCCGTTCTACGACCTGATTTGACACTAAACATGCACAAATTGACGGGTTAGCGCGACTCGATCTTGAGCGTCTCCTTGTCTCCACCTCAGCTACGCATTTCCCCTCCTTGTTTTTGTCATCTGCAGTCCCGGGAAACAAACCTGTCGTGTTGCACAGTGTGAGCATTCTGCTCGCATCCAACCATCAGCTCGTGTAGTGTGAGGACGTTAGTTGTGAGATATGAACTTTTAAACTGTGCGACTCCCTCGTGCAGTGTGAGCAGGAGCTTAATACCCACGATTGAACACATTGCACAGTGTAAGCCCACCTTTGGTGAATGCGCTGAATCGAAGGCATCTGATGTCACAAGAAAAAGGCCTATTGCATTCATTTCTACGGAGGCAAGCAGACAGGAGTGAAGAGAAGCGAAGAGAAACTAACAAGGAGACAACTTTAATGAAGATGCACACCAACACTCTAACAGTGAAGTTAGCAGACAACCATGAAAGCGTCATAAATGCAGAACAAACCTACTTCAGCTTAACCCTTTATAAGAAGTCCAGTTACTTACAACCAAACACTTTTGGCAAATCTTTTGATAAGTCCATTGGTGAGATGTATCATCAATTGTCACAAATCTACCTCAATCACCAGCCACCATATGGTAAACACCCCCCCCACACACACACACACACACATACACAGACACACCACCTCGCTACATGTCCACGGTGGTATTCTGATGTCTCATCTTTGACCCATAACGAAGTGCTTCCTCACACCTCACACCTCCAGGTTTCAGCCACTTCCTGTCCTCTCTGAGGTGTTCAAACCAACGACTACGTAGACCTGTATGTCTATAAATACATATATAGTCATTGGTGCAAACTGAAGACCTCACTGTCTGCAAGACCAGTGACCACTGCCACTAGTTTCATTAGCTGTTCATCTATACTGCATGTCTTTCCCTCCCGCACAACCCACTGACGAGACAGTTATTTATACTGTACAGCAGTGGTTCTCAACCCTCTTTGACCAAACGCCCCCTTCACCTCATCATGACTCACCCAACACCCCCTTGACCTAATCACAAGCCTGCCAATGCCCCCCTTAGTATTGAAAAATAAAATAAGGCAAATGCCCCCCCAATGGTAACTAAGCCCCACCCCATTCAGCTGTAGCTTTCCCAACGCCCCCCGAGGGCTTGCCAATGTCCCCAAGGGGGCTGTAGCGCCCCCGTTGAGAAGCACTACTGTACATATATGTATTATTTGGCAGAGGTGTTTGGTTTATTGTTGCCATGGTTACAAGTGGATGCTTGCTTGTCCACTGATGCCCTGAGAAGATTGGGGAAATGCATAGGCTTTCACATACAGTAGCATTGGACGCACACACGCACTGACACACACACAGAGACACACACACACACACACACACACAAATATGAAAAAACATTCACACACACACACACACACACACACACACACACACACACACACACACACACACACACACAGACACACCACACACACACACACACACACACACACACACACACACACACACACACACACACACACACACACACACACACACACACACACAGACACATCACTACAGGAATGAATCACTTGGTACTTAGTAATAGGAACATTATTAACTTGGCAAGGCAGTGGTGAAGCAGCAATTATTTCCCTTGTGGGTGATTTCCACCTACTGTGACGGTTCTGGGATCTTACATCATCTTGCTATTGTACTAAACACTACTACTAGCCTAGTAGATAGTACTGCTATCACTACAACTCTATTCACTATCACTATTACTACTAAGGTACTACTACTACTACTACTACTTTTTATTATTGAACAGCTCATAATGGATGCAACCCAAAGTACGTCAACAGTTTGCAACAGTCAACAGGAAGACAAAAGTTGCACACGTTTGCAGGATACAATTTACTGTCCTCACAACAATCTTTGGTGTTCTCCTTATTCTGAAGCCGTTTCTTTTCTGATGTCCATGCTGTTGTCCTTTTCCTCTGTCTCTTTTCAGTTGTCCTTGGACAGCAGGTGCAGTGGTGATGCTGAGGCACCTGGATGAGGACCAGCATGGGCTCCCCCTACAGGTTCCCTGGGGATAGGCCGCCTGACCGACGAACGAAAGAACAGATGACCTCTACTATGAGGAAAAAATAACAACAATAAAAACCATGTGCACAGAGGAGGCACACAGGAGGAGGAGGGGGGATAGGAGGAGGAAGAGGAGGAGGAGGAAGGATAAAATAGAGAAGGAGACAAGGAGGAGGAGGCAGACGAGAGGAAAGCAGAGGGGGAAGAGGAGAGGAAGGAGAGAAGGCTGGAGAGCAAAGGAGGGAGAGATTGAGGAGAAGAAAGAAGAGGACAAGGTGGCGAGGAGGATGAGAAGAAAGAGAAAGAGGAGGAGGAAGAAGAGGAAGAGATAAGGAGGAAAGAGAGCAGAGGAAGGCAAGGTGGAGAGGAGGATGAGAAGAAAGAGAAAAGGAGTAGGAAGAGAGAATGAGGAAGAAGAAAGGATGACAAGGAGGAGGAATGGATGAGTAGAAGAAGAAGAAGAAAGAGGAGAAGGAGGAAGAGGTGGTGGAGGGATGTGAAGTGACAAAGAGTGCCCTTTGTGTGGGCATTGACATGGCTGGGCCCTGACACCCCCCCTGCACCCTCCAGGGCCTAACCTCCCAGTCAGGATCAAATGCCAAAAGTAGGTCAGGGGGAAGAAGAGAGGATCAGACAGAGAGAGAGAGAGAGAAGGGGGGGTGAGTGAGAGAGAGAGAGAGAGAGAGAGAGAGAGAGAGAGAGAGAGAGAGAGAGAGAGAGAGAGAGAGAGAGAGAGAGAGAGAGAGAGAGGGATGGAGAGAGAGAGGGATGAAGGTGGAAATTTCAGACAAAGACAGACGGATGCAGAGACACAGACAGGCGAATGCAGAGGCAGAGGCAGACAGGAAGCCAGACTGATGAAGATGTACGTAAACAATGATTGAGCAAATGATGGAGAGAAAGACATAGAGCAATGATGATGTACGACAGAAGCTCAACAAGAGGCCCAAAGCTGTTGAAGGATAGAGGAAGGAAAGTGCTGGAAAAAAAGTGGCTGAACTCTAATAGAAAGTGACATGGCAAAGATTGGTTTGGTTTGGTGACTGCTGGTACTTTGCACTGTACTCTTCTCCTGATGTCTGGGTTTGTTCTCTACTCTCTGTATTTGTGCCCTCTTTTTCCATGCCCCCTTCCTTTCTCTCTCTCGTTTTCTTTGCTTTTGGCGGCTCTGTCCATCCCTTTCTCTGTCTGTCCTGTCTTTGTCTGCCTCTCTCTCACACACTGTTTCTATCTCTGCTTCTGTGCCTCTGTCTCTTCATTCAACTCGATTCGACTCTACTCATTTCAACTCAACACAACTTAGCTCTACTCTCTTCTATTAAATTCATATTATTATTATTATTAATAATTATACACTGCTCTTCCAGTTCACTTCAGTGTGATGCAATTCAGTTGGACTCAATTCAATTCAATTCAATACAATACAATACTATTCAATTCACATGCTCTATGTGGCTCTCTGTCTCTGTCTCTGTCTCGGTCTTGGTCTCTCTGTCTGTCTGTCTGTCTGTCTGTCTGTCTGTCTGTCTGTCTGTCTGTCTGTCTGTCTGTCTGTCTTTCTGTCTGTCTGTCTGTCTGTCTGTCTGTCTGTCTGTCTGTCTGTCTGTCTGTCTGTCTGTCTGTCTGTCTGTCTGTCTCTCTCTCTCGCCTTATGTTCCCTGCAGGCGTTGTTCCCCTGCAGGGGTGTGTCTGTATATCGTATGGTTCATGTTTTGGTGAGCAGACGCAGCCTGACGCCATCCACAATACTGTGCTGTCAGCTTGGTGTCTCCATGTGCCGTCTCAATCCACCATGTCCCACCACCCACCACTCCTCTTTCTTGCCCCTTTATTTCTCCCTCATTCACCCCTATGGCCCCCTCCCCCCTTGCATTACTAACATGCCAAGACCCCCCTCCCAGCACACGCACACACGCACGCACGCACGCACGCAGGCAAGCAGGCACGCACGCACACACACACACACACACACACACACACACACACACACACACACACACACACACACACACACACACACACACACACACACACACACACACACACACACACACACACACACACACACACACACACACACCCTGCTCCCATAATGCCCGCTCATGCCCCCCTCACCCTCTTGGCCAAAGCATCAGGGCAGCGGGCCGCAGCTGGTGAACTTTGTACTGCATTACCCTTCATATCTTTCTTTTCTTTCTCCTTCTTTCCCCTTTCTTCAAGGCCATTTTGCTCTCTGGCCCCTTTCTCTGCCTGTATCCAACACCTCTCCCCCCCCCTTTTCTCTCCATCTCTCGGTATGACTTTCTATCTTTCTCTCTCTCTCCCCTTCTCTCTCTTTCTCTCTCTTTCTCGCTCTTGCCTGTACGCCAGACATAGTGTTTACGGTTGTTTGTGTGGTCGATTGTTGTGGGTGAGGAAGGCCTCTCTAGCTATATCTCTACCCCCCCCCTCTCTCTCTGTCTCTCCCCTTTCTTTGACGCTCTCCCTCTTCCTCTCTCTCTCTCTCTCTCCCACTCTCTCTTCCTCTCTCTCTCTCTCTCTCCCACTCTCACTCACATCCCTGCAGCCCCCTCCTCCCCTAATATTTTCCTCACGCCTCCTAAATGCACCCTCATGCCCTTTCTGTACCCCCTGTACCCCCTTAAACCCCTCACCCCCCCTCACTGCCCCCTTACACGCTCTTACACCCCCCTCAAAACACCCCTCTTGCCCCCCTCAGACCCCTCATCCTCCCCTTAGCGTACACCAGAAACAGAAAAAGCGACCAAGTAGCCGAGGTTGTTGAAGAAGTTTCGCCACAAATTTGCTGCCTTCGCTCTGATGTGATATTGGCATGTTTGATTTAGCTAATCACATAACTCCTCTGTCAGTCTGGGACATTTGAAGATAGGAACTGGTTTTCGCCAAATGTCATAGATCATTGCTGGAATTCCCTGGAACTTTCACTGGAATGTAAGTTTAGGTTTAGGTTTTTGTTTAAGGCATAGACTTGGGTTCAGTGGTTAAATTTAACACAGTAAGTCATGGGCCCTGTTATACAGTAAATTAGCTGTCAACAGAATGGCAATGACCAAGTCATGAGGTATTACAGTAACGTTGTAAGGCCCTGTGCACTGTCATAGTGGGTTATTACAATGGTAAAGTTTTTTCAGTGACTATTACAGTGTTCCAACGGTGTACATTAAGGGGCTACAGAGTCGCTGGAGGGGAAACATGGCAGCAAGCCTTATGCCCCCTCATGCCCCCCTTATATCCTTGATGCCCCCATGAGGCGTCCAGGCTGGCACAGGAGGCCACAGCTGGTACCACCCACCCACCCGTGCTCTCATAAGGCCTGACAGCTGCCTCCAATGCCCAGCCAGCACTACTGCTGTGGAGCCACCGTGACCACGCTGAGCAGGGAAGCCGAAAGGGGGAGACAAAGGGGTTTGCTGTCCCGGGCCCAGGGAGAGAGGGTCCCCGAAATTGGCTCCTCATGTATTGGATCTGAGCCCTCTCAAATGACTTTGTCCCGGGCGGGCCCGGGCAAAGCTGTCAGCGGCCCTGATGCTGCGTGCTGCATGCATACTGCACATAGTGTATAGCTTGGTGTACGTGCATGTGAGAGTACAGAAGGAGGGCAGTTTCACTCACACCATTTTTTTTTTTACTTATAAATGTGTGTGTTTACAGTATGTGCGTTTGTGTGGTTGAGAAGGACAAAGATTGAGAGAGAGAACAGAGTGCAGAGTAGACAGAGTAGAGTTGTGGTTATATCTCTGTTTGAGGTAACATTCATATCTGTGGCAGTAGGCCTATGATTTCTTTTGTCTAGGGTTCTGTCTGTGAGAATATTGACTTGTTTGTACCAATCTATTTCTGGATGTGCTGTTATATGAACAGAGCAGGAAAGTTGAAGTTCAAAGGGGGTATGTTGCCCTGGGCCCAGGTATAGAGGTGGGGCCAGAATTGGGTTCTCATTACATTGTTTGTATTGAGTGGGGGCTTTTAAATGATTTTGTCACGGGCCCAGCAAAAGCTTTTAGTGGCCCTGGTCCAGAGAACTGCGAGGGGATGTGAAAAAATTGTGACCAACCCAACTGTTTGGACACATTTTGAAACCGCTTTGAATCCAAAACTTCTATTAACATCTCAAATTCCTTTTTTATCACCAGAATAGCAATGCCAGAGTTGTCACATCAGCACTTATTGCATCACTTTCACACATTCTGACAAAGTCATATTGGATGTCTTCTAATATGCCGTGTTGATCGTCAGTGAGTAATGTTCAGCTAATCACGACAGGTAAAGGGAGAACTTGTGGCCACTGAGGTGACATTTTCCATTGATGTTTTCAGTAATTCCCTCTTACGTTAGGTGTTAGTCTGGGAGTTGCCCACAGTTGCCACACACTGGCAGAGTGAGTGGGATTTTTTTCACCTTTTTCTGTCAAGTCAAATTGTACCAAATCAGTCACCATCTGTCTGTCATCATCCCAGACAGACAGTTTCCTGCGGTAAGTAGAAATGGGAAATTACAGATGAAGAGCCCACAAAAAAAGAGTGATGATATGTAGAGAGATTGAGAAAATATACATTTTAATTATTTATTTAGTTCCTTAGTTTATTTAGATTAGTTTCTTAATTTAGTTTCTTCCACAAATAGGTGAAAGGACTGTCTTGGAAAACTTGAAAAAAGTCTTCCTGTGCCAGCTTGATGTGTTGTTGGTGTATTATTGTTGTATCCCCCCTCCCACTCCTTTCTTGTCCATTCTTTGTGTTCTCATAGATGGATTTTTTTGTTTGTAAACACGGTGTTGTGAGGAGGGGCAAGACGCTTGCAGCCAACCACGTGAGCTAATTTTTGACCGACAGCGGTTTCCAACAATCAGAGGTTGAGTTGTGCGCAGCTAGTTTCGCGCAGTCAGGAGAGAACAACAAATTAGAACCCATATATAAGCTCTTCTCTCTTCAAAACAATTCAACATAAAAGTCCTTAGATTGTTCCTCCATTGCCAAGAGTTTTCCTACTTTAAAAGTGTGCTGCTTTGTTGTTTGCATGCTTGTCCTCAGCAGCCAGGGCCTAAAAACACTACAATGTGTCACTATGGTGCATGATAATGATGATGATGATGGTGGCCAGGATGATCTCACCTGCGGACACTGTGCTGGCCTTCCCGTTAGCCGCTAGTGTTAGTTAAATAAATCTCCCGACACACACACACACACACACACACACACACACACACACACACACACACACACACACACACACACACACACACACACACACACACACACACACACACACACACACACACACACGCACGCACGCACACACACACATGCACCCCTCTTCGTCCTTTCGGCCCCCATGTGTGTGTGTGTGTGTGTGTGTGTGTGTGTGTGTGTGTGTGTGTGTGTCTTTGTCTCGCGCTGACCCTCGCCTTTGCCGCTAATTAAAATTAGCATGCCATCCCCATTAGCATTGACTTGTTACGTCAGATAGAATCAAGCTTGTGTCAGTGTGGCCCTCAGGGTGGGTCGTGGGTGGGGTGGGTGGTCGTAGAGGTGGAGGAGGAGGAGGTGGCTGTAGTTGTTGTAGGGGGTGGCTGGAGGTGAGGGGGTTGGAGCAAGGGGTGTGGGGTGGGGTGGGGTGGGGGGTGTGCTGCATGGAGAGTTTTAATGAGCACCGGAGCCTAATTAGGCACTGGGAGGACAGACAAACATAGGGAGGGGAAGGGGGAAGGGGGATGGTGGGTGACCAATGAGGGTGTGTGGAGAGGTGGGTGGTCAGTGTGGATATGTTGAGCCCAGGAGGACAGACAGACAGACAGACAGAGGGGAGGGAAGGGTAGGTGGATGGGCAAAGGGGGTGAGGGGAGGTGGATGGCTTGAGTGGAGGTGGCTGGTCAGGCCGGGTGCACGTGGTGTGGTGAAGAGCATCAGGGCCAGGAGGACAGTGACCCAGAGGAAGGGGAGGTGGGTCAGGGAGTGGAGGAGAGGAGGTGAGGGTGCCGTGTGGTGAGGAGTGTCGGGGCCAGTTAGGGACCAGCCGGGATGGGATGGGTGGTGGGGGGTGCAGATGGATGAGTGGTGCCTAGGGTAGACCAGGGGCTATAGGGGTATTTATACTCCTGCACCTATGGCGTGACGTGTTGTGGCGTAGCGTGTTGTGGTGTGGTGTGGTGTGATGTGGGCAGGCAGAGGGTGAGGGGTGAATGGATCAGGGCAGTTGCCTACAGTGTGTTACGATCACACTCACTGTCATGCCGCTGAAGCACCGGTGGGGCCATGGGTCTACTCTGGGGATGGGGATGGGGATGGATGGATAAGGATGGAGAGAGAGAGAGAGAGAGAGAGAGAGAGAGAGAGAGAGAGGGAACGAGAGAGAGAGAGAGATAGTGAAAGAGAGAGATAGAGAGAGGGAGAGAGAGAGAGAGAGAGAGAGAGAGAGAGAGAGAGAGAGAGAGAGAGAGAGAGAGCGTAAGGCAGACAGGAGGAGGGTGCATATGTGATATTCAGTGATACTGAACACTTGATGCACGCAGATAGATTAATAGACAGACAGATAGAAAGACAGACAGACAGACAGCAGACAAACAGACAGACCGGCAGGCGGACAGACGCACAGAGACAGACGGAAAGACAGACAGGAGAAATAATTATAAAAGAAATATCAGAGAGCATAAAAAGTGGAACTGAAAAACGACTCAAAAAAGACCAACAAAAATAGCTAAATGCGCATTTTATGAAGTGCTGCTGGCACCATGTGCAGCGAGGGAAACACATTTTTAGGGCCAATGCATCCACTCCCAGTGACACGGGGAGGAAGTGTGACCGCGTTAGATACCAGCCTGTGGTCTAAAGCAGCCACAGGTAACAGACACTGAGCATTTCTTTTTTTTTTAAATGATGACCCCAAAAAAAACAAACCGACTGAGCTAGAAAGCAAATGACATAGAACGTTGCAAAAAGTGATAAAAAAAGGACATAGCTCGCTGTAAAACAGATCTAACCTCCCCCCTCCCCCCGGAAAAATAAGGTAAAATATATAAATAAATTAAGAAAAAAAGATGCAGGTGGGGACATTATACAGCTATGTTGACCACAGATATATTATTTATGGTGGTTATGGGCATACCTGAAAATATTCATCACTCTGCACCAATTCTCATGAAGCGTTTTTTTCTTACCACTGGAGATGCATGCCTGTGGGTGGGTGTGCCTATGTGTGTGTGTATGTTTGTGTGTCCACAGAGATTTCATGCGTTCATCTGAAAATATCCATCACTTCTTGTCAAGTATCAGTAAACTGCCTATTTGTGGTTGCACGTATACTTGTGCCTATGTGTGTCTGTCTATGTGTGTGCCTGTGTGTGTCTCCATGTCTGTGCCCCCCCACATACACACACACAAATTAACGTCAAAAACATTCAAAAATGTCTTGAGATGGTTACATGACGCTCAAAGTATGGTTGTGTGTGTGTGTGTGTGTGTGTGTGTGTGTGTGTGTGTGTGTGTGTGTGTGTGTGTGTGTGTGTGTGTGTGTGTGTGTGTGTGTGTGTGTGTGTGTGTGTGTGTGTGTGTGTGTGTGTGTGTGTGTGTGTTTGTGTGTGTGTGTGTTTGCGTGTGTGTGTGTAGCTATTTGTTTATGTGTATGCCTGCGTGTATGACATTTTTTTCTGTGTGTTTTTTTTTAAACTTAATGTCAAAAACGTCACAAAATGTCATGATGGTCACATGTAGCTCAGGCGATGGTTTTGGTGCCATAAGTGATTGCAGCTGCTGTCGTGTTGGTGACTGTGTGCACTGGTATCTCCGGTGACAATGCGAGTGATCGTTCCATGTTCCCCTGCATGGATGGATGTGCACTGACTCCTTAGGTGTGTGCTGTGTGTGTGTGTGTGTGTGTGTGTGTGTGTGTGTGTGTGTGTGTGTGTGTGTGTGTGTGTGTGTGTGTGTGTGTGTGTGTGTGTGTGTGTGTGTGTGTGTGTGTGTGTGTGGTGTGTGTGTGTGTGGTACCCTCTGTGTGTGTGGTACCCTGTGTGTGTGTGTGTGTGTGTGTGTGTGTGTGTGTGTGTGTGTGTGTGTGTGTGTGTGTGTGTGTGTGTGTGTGTGTGCAGATAACTTTTCAGGTCTGTGAAGCATGTAGTTCATCACCTTTGACATTCCTCCGTGTCCCGAAGTGGATCATGAATGACAGCATGTGTGTGTGTGTGTGTGTGTGTGTGTGTGTGTGTGTGTGTGTGTGTGTGTGTGTGTGTGTGTGTGTGTGTGTGTGTGTGTGTGTGTGTGTGTGTGTGTGTGTGTGTGTGTGTGTGTGTGTGTGTGTCTGTGTGTCTGTGTGTCTGTGTGTGTCTGTGTGTGTGTGTGTCTGTGGATGTATGTGTAGGTACCGTAATCAAGCTTAATGCGCCTGTGTCATTTTTTCAATCTTGTGCATATTAGCATGTTCACTGGAGGCAACACACACACACACACACACACACACACACACACACACACACACACACACACACACACACACACACACACACACACACACACACACACACACACACACACACACACACACACACACACACACACACACACACACACACACACACACACACCAAGACATCACATGGTTAGGAAAGACATGGCTAGGGCAAAGGAGTACAAGGGGGGACAAAAGGTCTTGGCCTTGGCCAGTCGTGGCAGATTAGAGGGGAGTGAGAGGTGGCTGAAGTGAAAAGGGTTAAATAAGAGAGAGAAGGAGATGGGGAGAGAGAGAGAGAGAGAGAGAGAGAGAGAGAGAGAGAGAGAGAGAGAGAGAGAGAGAGAGAGAGAGAGAGAGAGAGAGAGACTGGAGGGGAGAGAGAGAGAAAGGGAGCGGATGGGAGGGGAGAGAGAGATAGACAGGTGCCTGGAATAGAAGAGAGAGAAATAGCGGTAAAGGAAGAGACACACCAACATGGCCGAACGTGTCAGAGACATGGGAGGTGACAGGGGAGGAAAGGCCAGGCAGGGGGAGGGGGGACACTAAGGGGTTGTGAAGGCCCACAGTGTGGAAGGGTGATGGGTAAAGGTGGTGGTGATCAGGGCCACTGACAGCTTTGACTGGGCCCAGGACAAAGGCATCTGAAAGGGCCCCAAATTCAATACCTACAATGTAATGAGGGTCCAATTCTGGGCCCCCTCTCTCCCTCGTCCCGGGACAAGTGACCCCTTTGTCGCCCCCTGTTGCCTTCCCTGGTGGTGATACACCCAGAGTGGGGTGATGGAATAGTATTGCATGGAGGCAGGGCCACTGACAGCTTTAGCTGGGCCCTGGGCAAAGTGATCTGAAAGGGCCCCCCATCCAATACAGTACATAATGTAATGAAAACCCAATTCTGGGCCCTCTCTCTCCCTGAGCCTGGGACAACTGACCCCTTTGTCCCCCACTTGTCCGCTTCCCTGCAAGGTGAGAGGTGAGACAGGGCTTGCCACGTCTGATCTCTGATCGAACCAAATTGACCCTTTAGCTTGTAAGCAACAGCATCTTTCACTCAATGGCCAGGGAGTTCAAATGCAAAACCCTCAGTGCATCTTGATGAGTTCATAAACATTTTATGTTCTATTTGATTCTATTTTAACATATTTTTCAGACTTTTACACATTTTACGGCTTTTAGAGGGTTTTTCATCTGAACTCTTCATTTCCCCGGGGACAGACCACACCAGGAGTACCATCACAAATATGTGATTAGAATTTTGCCCAAATTTTGAGTTCTCATTATGATGTCATAATGTCTTTGCGAGATTTTTAACACAGACGTCTATGGGAGCTGTAGAGTGTTCCAGTAAAATTCTAGAAGAACCTCTAGAAATTCCTTACTCTGAATGAATCTGAATATTGTCCCCAATCTGATACATTACATTTGGATGTCCATGCATTGTTTTATCCATGAAGGAGCAACTCTCTTAGTTTGTAAGAGGCAATAAAGATTCGTTTCCCAATAAGCCTCTAGGGGATAGTTATGAATCACTGGTGCTGATTGCTATTGGCTAAAACTATCATTGTATGTGACATCATTCCATGTGACCTCATTTCCTGTGGTGGTCTTTTTAAGTTCAGCCACTGGCATTGTTCTGCCCTCCTTCTTGTTTCTTCTTGCTTGTACCTGTAGCTGTTAACACCTCTTCAGGGAGAGGGGGTGGGGAGGCCTGTGGACAGGCCTTTGGGGCCTAATGGCCTCCCCCTCTCTCTCTCAAGCAAATAAACCTTGCATATCTGAATTCCAACTATTGCACTGGATCTGGTCTTAAATATTAAATAGAGGTAAAACCTAGATACTATCAGATGGAGCTTCGAACCGAGACGATAACATTTGGATTCATGGATTTAAAGAGTGATTTCAGAACTGAGCAACTGAGCTGGTAAGATTTTTTCACTCATTTGGTTGACAGACTGATAAGAACAAAGGCAGTGTGGACATTTTAAATTGTTTCCCCATCTAAGTTACCAAACTGAAGATGTACGTTTAATTGAGGAGAATTTAAAGTTGATTCATCATGAGTGTTTTAAGATAATGCCTGACTGTTTTTATCATATGGACATGGTTGTAAATGTGAATCTCCCAAAAGGCCGAGTCCTGACGAGGACTGGTTACCCAACTCAATGATATTGAGTTGACGTAGTACAGAGTTTATGTTACACTGAAAGTAAATATTTATGTATAAACATACAGAAATCTTTATTTTTTGTTGCAAGCGGCTGTTAGGAGTAGCTTAATAGATCCGTGAATTCTGTCCTAGCAGGAGAATTAGTTATAGAGGCCAAAGTTTTACATATTTTCTCTCTTTTTTCTGACTTAAATTTCTCTCTGTTTTGGGTTAAAAACTTTGCCTGGTCTAACTGAAACGGCGTCCGACGGGAGCTAGCCAGGACAATTTGATGATTTCTCCGTAGAGTAAGCTTTACTTGACTCTGCTGCGGCCAATGGCTGTGTAGTGCGCATTGTAACCGACCAAATTCGTCCTGAGGACTCTGAATAAGAGTGGGCCCTGATTTTTTGTTTACTACACTGAAGTGTTTTTGATGGGAGGCCGAGTGCTGAGAGAGTCTATATGATAACAACAGAAGGACATGGTAGTAGTATATCTGAGTTCATGAACAGTCTGTCAACTAGAATGTGTGTAAATTCAAACTTAACCCTATCGCGCCGGATGCATCATATATGTCTCATCAAATTCAAAGCCCTCTCCACGCTGACACACAAAAAAATCGATCTGAAAAACATCCTGCGTGTCATTTCCAAACGTCCTGCAGTACACGGAAACCGCCACAAGAGAGCAGCGGTCGACAACAAGTTAACCACAGCTCGGCGAAAAACAGGAAAATGGGGTAGAAGCGGTTTCCCTGACCGACGCTGAGATTTCGTCAAATTGCATAAGGTTTGTGTACAAATTTCCGAAATATAACTCTACATCCTTTAATTTGAACACTTGCTTTGTGCAATTAAGCAAGGAAGAGTTTATATTTTTACACCGTGTTGCAGAGAGATCGTGCTAAAACTGATGAGACATATAAGCACCATCCGGCGGTGGCAGGAAGTCAGCCATCAATGCATTTGCTCCATAGGGAAACTTACAAAGCACACCACGACGAACGTTTAACAAAACACACCAGTTGTTTTACTTCAAGACAAAGACATTCCCTTAAGAAACAGGTTTTACTTGCAATTTTGAAAATGTAATGCAAAATGTTGAAATTATGATCTCGTAAAAAATGCATTGAAGTGAATGGAGAAATGGTCCAATTGTAGTAATGGACCCATATATTCAAATTACACATCAAAAATGAATAATGATCTATATTACACTCATAAATAGGTTGTTGAGCATTCGATCAGCTATGTTTTTACATAGATTTTAAAAAATTACCCAACCAGGCTGTGGGAAATGTAAAATATGGCCCTGCTAAAACAAGGATAGGCTTAAAAAAATGGCAGGATCTCACTAAATATTTAAAGATAATCCTCAAATTAAATTGTCTGACAACTTTTTTTAATTAAAAAAAAGTTGTAAATGCATTAAAAGTCATTTTTCAATGGTCATGAAATTGGAATTTTCATTCATTAAAAGCCTGATGCATCATATATGATGCATTAAATATCTCAGCGACCTTAACAAAATTTTGAATTTTTTTTTACATTTCTTATAAGGGACCAATATTGAAGCAAATTCCAAAAAATTAGAATTTTCTCTCATTGCTTTCATGTTTCAGGTTTCACAGGGTTAAGCTCCTAAATTCAGAAATCAGTGCAGTGTTGGAATCAGATGCATGTGTCTGTCTTTTGTTCTTCTTCTGTGTCTGTCATGGCTGTCTTTGTCTCATCCTTTCTTCTTTCAACTTACCTCTGACCCATGTCTTGATCTAAAGATATATATATATATATATTTGATCAATGTGTCTATCGGTAGCAACTGCTCAGAGTCAATCAGAATTAGCTGGCCAACTGTAGTAAAAGAGGCAGGGGTGCCTATTTACTAAATACCCATTTTGATTTATTTTGAGCAGTCAATGTCTTGAACTTTTCCCTCCATTTTATCTCTTTGTTTGGGCCCCTTTATTGTGTGTGTGTGTCTGTGTGTGTGCTGGCCAGTGTGTTTGTATGTTTAACTGTTGAAACCCCCCACACTTTCCCCAAGCTTAACGACCCTGTGACCCCCTCCCCCGATAGGTGTGAGTGTACTGTATGTCTTCTTCAAAGTTAAAGAAAGCTAAAACCAGAGTGCTGACCCTAAGACAAAGAAACTTAACAGAAGCAATGATATTCCCAACCAAAAATTGAATTTGGAAAGATGTATGAATTTCTGCCATGACATTTTATTTTTCACCCTTCTCTTTGTTTGATTTGGTCGTGAGTTCATATCACCCTGTTCACCCATTTGTTGTTTTGGTTTGACAAGAATTTGAGTTGATACATTTTTGCTTTATTTACTGTTCCCTGATTCCAAGTGGGTCTTCTTTGATTATATATTCAAGATGGTTGTTTTTCCTTAATTAATCGTTTTGTGTCTTCTGAAGCAGGCCTGGTGTTATGGAAGTTAGCTGGCCCACAGCAGTTGTGAGAAGGAAAGCATGGTGGCCTTCTGAAAAACCAAAATCTTGCTAAGTTTAACATCTTGTCTATATACTCAAATGAGTGATTTGTTTGATTTGCCCAGATTTTTTTGTTTTGTTTAGATTGGATGATAATTTTGGTAAATACACTTTCATGATAGGCCTACAATGAGAAGTGTTGTTTTATTTTGTGTCAGTCTGCCATAGATACTTTTTTAAGCCACCAAACCTTAACTCTAGTGTACAGTCATGCCCCACCTTCGAGACCATCCTCCCATGATTTTTTTTATCAAGTTTTAATCCAAGATACTGCTTTGCAGTTGCAAGTTTTTTCCTGTTCTTTGTTTCAGAAACGTGTGCAGTGGCCAAAGAAAGCAAAAAAGAGTCCCCAACGAGTGTGAACCGTGTGTCTCCAAGTGCGAAAGACGGCTGGCGTTGATTACGCAAATGATGTGTTTTGAACAATCTAAACTTACTTTCTGTATTGGCTTGAGGGTTATCTACTGATGGGAATTCCAGTGGTGTGTTGAACTTCTGAGAGGAAAGCAGAAGTTGTGTACCAAGCAATACTATAGTAAGGTTTGCGGTGTTCATGTATGGCGGCGTTACCCAGCCAAACATCTGGAGAGGACAAGGTCCTTTGCTTGAGACACATTGGGTGAATAAGCGTGGCACATCTCGGCGATCATTGTTTTCTCCCTTGACATTTTTATTTTTTGTTATTTGTTTCCCTCTGATTTCTCCAATCTGCTACAGCTGGAATGCTCCACAGATTGCAAAGGGGGAGAGGATCCGTGAGTTGTTTACTTTCAGTGGAGGATGGGTGGTGATTGACTGTACTCTGAGTTAACGTGTTGAAGGCCTGTTGCCTGTCCTCCTTTGCCTGTGCCTGTTTCAGACTGTGTGAAGATAAGTTGACTAAATATGAGTTTGAGATGAAGAATTCACACAAGAGCAAAGTTATGAGTTAGGACTGAAATTTAAGAGTTTATACGAGGCAAATGTTTTGAATTTATTTTCTTGTTTTGATTTCAAGGTGTCAAAAGGGGGGGTACCCTTTGCCCATGCTGGGAGATCCCCTTTTCACACCTTCAATGGCAGACTGACCTGTTGATTTTCTTTTGTTTATTTCAAGGCATCCAGTTAAAATTGGAACTTTCTCTGTGTTGTATTTATGTGTCTTTGAATTCATGAAAAGGGGGAGAGAATCCCTATACTGACACATTTTGCTATTTCATTTCATTTCATTTTGTTTGTTCATCCATTTTATTTTGATTCTTCCATGTCCTATGAGATCTTCCTGGGTGACACAGATGCTTGTTGTGAACATTGATGTGTGCGGAATAAGATACTTGAGTGTATGATGCTATCTCTCTTCCCGGTAACGTGCTATTGACCTGGTCCACTGCATTGGCCTCGAAAGCCACATGACATGAAGAAGATGGAGCCAGATGACGAAGAAGAAGAGTACTACAGACAGTTTTTCATTTCACAGTCGTTTGCACACACAATGCGTTTCACATTGCTTTACATGAAGAACACAATAACTTCATATGCGTCACAGAATCAACTCGTTGCTGTCATGACAAAATTCATATAGTCTGTTTCAATTGTCTTCATATCATGCTGCTTATGATAACTTCTTGATGGAACCAATCTCCAGAGTGCTATTTGACTATATATTTCCAGAGTGCTATTTCTAGAGTTTTATGTGTTTTTATAAGTTTATGTTAATGTGAAGTATTTCAACTTCAAAAGGGGGACTGATGGAATCTGAATATTGCCCCCAATCTGATACATTACATTTGAATCTCCATACATTGTTTTATCCATGAAGGAGCAACTCTCTTAGTTTGTAAGAGGCAATAAAGATTCGTTTCCCAATAAGCCTCTAGGGGATAGTTATGAATCACTGGTGCTGATTGCTATTGGCTAAAACTATCATTGTATGTGACATCATTCCATGTGACCTCATTTCCTGTGACGGTCTTTTTAAGTTCAACCACTGGCATTGTTCTGCCCTTCATCTTGCTCCTTCTTGCTTGTCCCTGTACCTTTTAACACCTCATTGGAGAGAGGGGGTGGGGAGGCCTGTGGACAGGCCTTTGGGGCCTAATGGCCTCCCCCTCTCTCTCTCAAGCAAATAAACCTTGCATTTCTGAATTCTAACTATTGCACTGGATCTGGTCTTAAATATTAAATAGAGGTAAAACATAGATACTATCAACTCCTCAAAGGGTTAAAAACCGAGACAATGAGGTAAATGCTGGAGTGAAAGATACAGAGTGGAGGTGATGGAAGGGCACTGAATGGGGTTGATACTAAGGGTGGGTATTGGCAAGGGGTTCACGATTCGATACACATCACCAGGGTGCGATTTGTCGGAAAACCAGAAGGGGGGATATGTTTCAGATTTGAAGCAATATCAATGGAATTACATTGAACTGTGATAAAATCATGTAGAAAAAGTGGCGATATCAAGACCAGAAGGGGGGACAATCCCCCCCATCCACCCCTACAAATCGCACCCTGCACATCACAATACACATGCCACAATGCGATACTATCACAATGCATTGCTATACATGTATTACTGCGATGCATTGCAATATTTACTTCATCAATTTTCTTTTTCCACCTTTGCCAACATTACACAATAAAGATTAACAGAAAAACTATGATAGTTTATACGTAGAATAGGTTGCAAAAGGCTAATAATGAAGCTTCAAAATAATAATGATGATGATTTGAAGCTTGAAAGCGCTATCACATCATATCATGTGGTTGCTTTCTGGACTAACGGGTAACAGAACTTTGAAAGGACACATCACAATACTCCGCCCTTGCATCGCGATTCAGTATCATGACTGTGTATCACGATTAATCACGATTCGATTCAATATTGTCACAGCCCTAGGTGATACTCATGTGGAGGGGTGACCTGACCTGACCAGTCAGGGTGGGGTGACGGAACGGTACTGTGGGGTGGATAGGAGGGCATGGCTTGGGAGGGAGGGAGAAGTAGAAGAGAGGGAGAGGAGGGTAATTGAGGACCAGAGCTGGGCAGGTGTGTGTGTGTGTGTGTGTGTGTGTGTGTGTGTGTGTGTGTGTGTGTGTGTGTGTGTGTGCGTGTGCATGTGTGTGCGTGCGTGTGCGTGTGTTTGTGTGTGTGTGTGTGTGTGTGTGTGTGTGTGTGTGTGTGTGTGTGTGCGTGTGTGTGCGTGTGTGTGTGTGTGTGTCACCCCCATCACCCCCACCCGTGTGTGTGTGTGTGTGTGTGTGTGTGTGTGTGTGTGTGTGTGTGTGTGTGTGTGTGTGTGTGTGTGTGTGTGTGTGTGTGTGTGTGTGTATGTGTGTGTGTGTGTGTGTGTGTGAGTGTGTGAGAGAGAGACAGACAGACAGACAGACAGACAGACAGACAGACAGACAGACAGAGGCAGACAAACAGAGAGAAAAACACGGAGACAGCCAGCCAGAGTGGGGTTGAGATCCAGGGCAGCTCGCAGGTCAGTCAGGGTGTCAGGGCTTACTAGGGCAGCTGAGCAGTGGGATTCTGACGGCTACACACACACACACACACACACACACACACACACACACACACACACACACACACACACACACACACACACACACACACACACACACACACACACACACACACACACACACACACACACACACACACCTGCTGGTGGATACTATTGACTAGTAGTGACTAGAGACTCTGACTGACAGCTATATGAGAGCTCCCCCACCCTCTCTGACCATTACATGGGTGATTTTATAATTAGAGTGACTTTTTAATTCCATGGGCTTTATTTGCCAATTCCACTAACTATTAACTGCAACCAATGATGTTTTGAACATCAGCACACATTTATCTTTCATATAATCAACATTCAAACATCAAGACATAACATTATTTTCCTCTGCAAGAATGAATATACAGTATAATACTGGTTTTTGGATGTTTTTATGCCGTCCAATTTTCCAAATTTAGAAGGTAATGTGATCACCATTTGGTAAGTTTCGAGTTCACCTCTTCCATAATATAATCCATTCTTTTTTAAGAAATCATAAGTAGAAAAACACAGATAAAGCTCGCAAAGATATGAACTGATTTAGGTGTTGTGGCGGAAGTTCTGAGATCTGCAGTTAGCACAACACCCTAAAAATGGCTGAAATGTCAAGCTGTGTCATCGTCAATTGTGTAACATATCAGCTATGACAATTGAGGAGGAGTATATTTTTTCCAGTTAATCTCCATATCGATAGACAAACAAAATTAGGGAGATGGGTTTGTCTGCTCTTTTTTTCTCCTAAAAAAGTGACGACTTGTTCCTCTCCACTGTCAACTGTGTTCTCAATTGTGCTACATTGTCTGTCAACTGTTTTGAAAGTGTTTTTATGCTATTGATTTCTTATGTGATGGAAAAATCCTAAAAACAGATACTGGGGATTATCTCTGAGAGGGAAGTCTTTATGAGAAGGGTGACTACATTCAAATCAGATGTTACAGGGATTTATAATGAAAAAGTGTCTCATAAAATCATAAAATCTTACTTATGAAGCTCAAGAATCACATTTTCCATATCAGTTGCACAGATTGATTAAAAAAACATTGTTAATTGATTTATGCACTTTCAAACATAGGCCTATGTATTTTCAACTGTGTAGTATTTTTTATATATATATGTTTGAAATGACATAGCATTTGTCCATAA
>NC_085873.1:6672849-6697849 GCF_034702125.1 Engraulis encrasicolus
CCACGAGGTTTGTCTCCATCACACACTGACTGCCTACTGGACATCGGCTTCATAGAGGTCATCGTGGTATATTGCAGTTGGAGCCATTATGACAAGCAACGGATTTCAATGAGGGGCACTCATAGCTGAATCATTATTGAGAGTCTATCAGCAGGGAGTCTGGCACTAGTTTTTCAGGGTTACACAGAATAGAATCAATGGACTAGTGGGCTAATAGAATAGAACTAATATGTGCAATGAAGCACTTTGTCCAAGCTGGTGTGGCAAGGCCAATGGGTCATGGACCCTTCAGAGAGAGAAAAAAACAAGGTTGTCAATATTTCAGGGTAAACTTCAGACAAAACTTCAAAAAAATCTAGAAATACTTTTTGTAACACTGTGAGACAAATTTACTGAAATGGTCAAAGAGTCAAAAGCCAGTGTAAAATTCTGCGGGTGGCCGGTGTAATTTCAACCCCACAGCTCTTGATATTTACACAATTAACTTTTTAACTGACCAAAGAGTATGTTTAACATCAGGTTTGAGAGGAACTAAATGTTATTTGCAACCATGTTAATTTAATGCTAATACTTTCACGTATTAACACTTATTTTATTACGTAGCCTACCTATGTTGAAGATCTATGGTGGAGAATATGTCAGACAAGGGAGATGTTTAAGACAATTTACTGGACTGAACAACTTTCAGTGTGTTAATGTCACAAAGATCAATGTTACAAAAATCAATGATCAAGATCAATGTCATCAGTCTGACAATAAAATAATGTGTGTGACAACGTCCACAGAGTTCAATTATTTTTTCGTACCTGAAAGAGTAAGGCACAGATCATTTATGATACGGTAAAGTACAAGCTACCGGTACATCATTTACAATAACAGTCAGGGACTTTCATAGGCACGTATCTGTTCCACACAGTGGTATGGCCTAGTACTTATGTAGGTGACACAATCATCAGTGACAGAGTGACACTTGTCTGTAACACTGTCAACGAACTGTAACAATTAAAAGTTAATCCAAGGACCCTCGGTATGTCACGTGCAAGAACACCTCAAGGTTTTCCAAAGAAACTATAGGTAATCTGTCTAAGGAACTTAACATTTTTCAGTGCACAGGACAAGGGTTGCATTGTTTAGCTTTGCATTGCTTTGTTCCCTACACAGTGTGATCTATGTATGTAGTAAGCGAGTGAAGTGAACGTTTTGGTTTTGGCATTAGAGCGGAAAAGGAAGCCCATTAAAGGCACTTGTTTACTCTAAATGCGTTCTGCTGAACACCTGCGAAGACGTACCTCAAGTGCCTTTGATGAGGTAAAGGGTTTTGTCACTGGAAACGCACTGCAAAGACAGGGGGGATGAGTCTTCTGCTCAAAGAAGCATCAAGAGGAAGAAAGAGAGAGAGAGAGAGAGAGAGAGAGAGAGAGAGAGAGAGAGAGAGAGAGAGAGAGAGAGAGAGAGAGAGAGAGAGAGAGAGAGAGAGAGAGAGAGATCGCAGAGGAAGAAATAGGGCCTTCCGTGTCTTACAGGAAGGTACTATGAAGATGTGCATATATTTGTGCTTTTTCCTGTTTTTGTTTTTTTCTGTTGGTCCACATAGACCAGCGGTGGGCAATTATTTGCCAGACGTCCCTGGCAACATGCCTGTGCAAATGATAAGAAATACTGCAGTATAAGTAGGATAACTTATTGGGTGTTTCACTCCTGTAAGATTACATTGTAACCTTGATTTATCTCACACACCTGCAAGATCCATAGCCATTTTTGTAATGTAAGGTTAGAGTTTTAGTCTTGATTAAAAAGTTGTCTTGGAAAGGCACTGGGGGCCAGATGAAATGGCTCTGTGGGCCGCATGTGGCCCCCAGGCCTGAGTTTGCCCACCTCTGACATAGTCTTATTTTAGTACCGCCTGTTCTGAGTGGCACTGTTATTACTGTTACGTACGTATTAGTCTGTATTGTGTGGGGTTAGGAGGACACATTCACAAACAAAGTACCCGGTATTTGCAATCCCAAACCACACCTTTCCTATGAGAAATTGCATGGGTAGCCTCCAGACTATCTCTCTCGTGAGATCGTCTGGTATTAATCAGGCAGTGCAGGCTCTTCCTCCTGCAGCTCTTTCCAATCCAATTCCAATAAAAAGACGACAACTTCCCCTTCCAAAGTGTGGAGGGATTCGTGGGGGTTCCTCCATGCCGCCACTCCTTTTTTCCCTATGCTTTAACCCATTGATGCCTAAAGCACTTGCAAAAAAAGGGTGCTGAATGCCTAAGCCCTTTTTAAAAAAAGTTGCCCTCAGCCTATACAAAAAATGAAATATCTCAGCCTCTGAAGCATAAAAACATGCAATACGTTGCATTAAACGCCAAGACCCTCATCTTGCATTAGAATGTGTTCATTCAGCTCTAAGATTTTTAATAAAATCCAGGAGGCAGGGCCAACATCCAGCATCAATGGGTTAAAGCTGAGGCTTCAGTTCATTGCTGGTTGTTTTTGTTGACTGCCAAGCATTCCAGTTTGTAGGCTCTTGCCATTTTGTGATCCTGACTCTTTGCTGGAAATGTTCATCACTATTACTTGAAAATAAATTCACTAGCCTACTGGTACAGTTTTCCCCAACTGGCCATTAGCTATTACTAATTAGAAAGTAAAATGACACAATGTCTTTAAGCAGCCTGTTTGTGCAGATGGGTCCACCAGTGGGCCCGGTAAGTCTTTGCTTAATACACTCAACTGCATGGGGGGCGCTAGGGGGAGGAAAAGTGGTACAGATTCTAAGGGCCCAAGCACTGATAGGGGGCCTTAAGGGGGCCCAAGCACTTATAGGGGCCCTTGAGGGGGCCCAAAATTCGAATCTTTCATAGGGCCCAACATTTCTGGCAGCGCCCCTGCTCAACTGCATCACATTACGGTTACAACATTAATGACAGCCTTAAGTAGCAGAATAGGACTTGGTCATATAACAGTTTTGGTGATGGTAAGGTTAAAGGAGGCTTGAGAGGAGATGCTGTAAGACGTGAAAGGTAAGATGAACGTGGCTAAGTGTCAGTACTTGAAAGCACGAAAGCAAAAAAACGCTTCTCCGATTTTTGGATTCACGATATTGCAATGTTCAATGACATGTTCAGTGTGCGGGTCAAACGCGGCTGCTCTCTCGCCGACCAAACTCTCCACTTTTGAATGAGTAAAACTGTGTGTTTGAACTGACACGCAGACATGAATCATTTAAACACCAGAACGCTGTGTGACCTCATTCCCCCCTCACTGACATCAAGACCTTCACTGCTCAGTGGGCTGCTGGCAGCTTTTGCTGGGCCCAGGATAACGTCCTCTGAAAGGGCCCCCTACCCAATACATACAGTGCAATGGGGACAAAATTCTAGGCCCCCTATCTCCCTGGGCCCGGGACAACATACTCCATTTATTCCCCCCTGTCAGTGTGTGTGTGTGTGTGTGTGTGTGTGTGTGTGTGTGTGTGTGTGTGTGTGTGTGTGTGTGTGTGTGTGTGTGTGTGTGTGTGTGTGTGTGTGTGTGTGTGTGTGTGTGTGTGTGTGTGTGTGTGTGTGTGTGTGAGCTTGCGTGCCTGCGTGTGTACGTGCCCCCCATCCTAGTCCCCCTCACAGCACACAGCAGCTAAACAGTCTAATGTGGTTGCCCTCTGTGGTAAACGTATGTTCTAGATTCTTGAATGATTAAGCAGGCTAAACCACATGGGGTGTGCCTCCACCTTTTTGAGGATATGGTATACGTACATGTGGGTGATGCTTAATGTCAACCCTTTCCTTCACTGTATCTCTCAATATACCAACATGGACCGTATAATGTTGCCTCATAATAGGCACTGTTCTGCCAGTGGACCGCTTTGCTATTCACTGAAAACGCTTTACTGCCATAGCACTACACCCCTATGATATCCCACAGTCTTAAGTAATGCTTTCCGACTTGGACATTGCCACTCTGATAACAACAATCGTAAAACAGGGGCTGTGTCTTAATGCAATAATATTATACTTGCACTGTACAATACTTAACATGTCAGGAATTTGAGAACAGCAGGGTCCATGACAGTATGCTCCCTGGAGTTGAACACTGACTCCATTAAAATAAAGGATTTTTTAATTTTTTTCACTAAGATCAGTGTGCCTCGGATCATTCAGACTACTTCTTTCAACAAGGAACCTTCTGTTTGGACCTTCACATTTTGGAGATAGTCACAAGCCAAGTTACTGAAGATATCATGTCCTTTCTGAAGAGCACCTGATTCTTTTACAAACAATTGACCCAACGCAGCACTCTCCTTTTCCTCTTTTTTGACTGAATTTTGTCAATTTCAAAAAGGTATTTTACTTAGGATGATGCCCTCTCCTCTCTCTTTTTTTTGTTCTGTCTCTCCATGTACAGTATTTTGCTCCTCTTCCCTCCCTTACACTAATTCACCCCGGGGCCTTGCTCTGAATGTGTGTGTGTGTGTGTGTGTGTGTGTGTGTGTGTGTGCGTGCGTGCGTGCGTGCGTGTGTGTGTATGCGTGCGTGCGTGCGTGTGTGTGTTTATGCGTATGTCTGTGTGTGTGAGTGTGTGCCGTGCCATCAATATGGGTGAGTTACAGAGGTCAGCGGTTCAAATGCGGGTCACGGCTCCATGTTCAGCATTTGACGCCTCTATCCATTCATCCATCCATCCATCCCCCCTCCCTCTTTTCCTCGATGTCTCTCTCTCTCCCACACACACAAACACTCACCCTTCCTCCTATTCTCCCCCTCTCTCTGTCTATCCCTTTCTGTGGCTGTCTCTCTCTATCTCTCTTTTCAGAATTTGACGCCTCTATCTATCTATCCATCCCACCCCCACCCCTGTCTATCACTAAGCGTACATTGCAGCTTTTTACTGGTCATCCAACAGCATATTCGATCGAGGATTTGTCTGTCTGAGTGTCTGCATGCTTGCCTGCCTGTCTGTTTGTCTGTCTGTCTGCCCTTCTGTCTGTCTGTCTGTCTGTCTGTCTGTCTGTCTGTCTGTCTGTCTGTCTGTCTGTCTGTCTGTCTGTCTGTCTGTCTGTCTGTCTGTCTGTCTATGTGCCTATTTTACTTATCTCATTCAGTGAGGGCATCCACTGCTATTTGCTTTACTTGATTGCTGCAGCTTCTGAGATCCTAAAGTGCAGGGTTTGATCACAGCTTTAACTCTTGAATGATGTCCAGTTGGATGTGGGGTCGGGGCCTTGGTGCATAACCAACAGTGCCCTTGGATTTAAGTTACTACGGTATATACGCCTGCAGCTTTCGCAGAAGGATTTATAGGTTTGAAGGTTTGAGTAACTCTAAATTACAGCTTGAATGATTCAGTTGTCTGTTCTGTGGATTTTGGGTCAGGTCCCTGGTGTGTAACCCACACCGCCACTGGATTGAAGTCATTAGCAATAAACACCCCACACAGGCCGTCACTCAACCTGTCACCTTTCACATAGAATCACAAGTTAAAAGACTCAGCATTAACACCAAGTGTGAAGTACAATGTATATGTAACCCTTTCGTGCACAGCCTATATATTATAGCCAAAATTGTAAGGACAAAAGTCTGAATCTGTTACTTGATAATCTTGGTCTTTTCATGTCAATGTTGTTATGATGTACTGTAGTAGTTGAGTGTTTTCAGCAGAGTGAATAGGCCTGTTGACAGACCATCTGCATTAAGAGGCGACATGTAGGCGAAAGGTTGAAAGTGAAAGGGATTTTGCTTCTCTCACCTTTGACCCAGAAACACAAGTCAAATGTGTCTACAAAATGGAATGTACATAATATACTGTAAATTAAGGGGGGAATAGATTGCATTATGTCATTTATAAGAGCAATACAAAAACGTAAAAAATGAATAATGCATCAAACAGAGGCCTCCCTGTGATCATTATTCCAATGAGGTGTGATGTGGTGATTGAGTGATGAATCATATGACTGCTACATTTGTGAAGCCTGCTAACTGGTAGCTATACATTTCAAAGCAACTCTTTATTTTACAGCAAAGGCTGTATCAAATTAAGTGAATCATTTCATGTAATTAATGCGCTTATACTGTAGGCCTATATAAAATGAAGCTTTATGCATAAGGAGCAGTCACATATCTCAATCACTGCCCTCTTTCCTAAACTTTAATGTCCTAATGTCCTCATCTTGCATTCAGTGTGTGTGTGTGTGTGTGTGTGTGTGTGTGTGTGTGTGTGTGTGTGTGTGTGTGTGTGTGTGTGTGTGTGTGTGTGTGTGTGTGTGTGTGTGTGTGTGTGTGTGTGTGTGTGCATGTGTGTGTGTGTGCATGTGTGCGTGTATGTGGTGTGTTTTTGTGTGTGTGCATGTGTGCACATGTGCATGTGTGTGTGTGCAAGCATGCATGACAATATGTAGTGTGTGTGTGTGTAATGTGTAATGTGTAATGTGTAATGTGTAATGTGTAATGTGTAATGTGTAATGTGTGTTGTGTGAGTGTGCTGCCTGGCATCTTGTATGTGGAGAAGGCCTATCCCAGGATTGGTGGTCTGGTTGGCCACCTAGTGGAGACGGAACAGGGATGCAGAGAGCCGGGAGACTGGGAAGGAGGCGCTGGGTTGGGAGCACAGTAAACCTTAGGATTAGCAGACCTCTCCATTTTTAGTATACCTTTATATAGGCCTACTAATAATATGCTTTCTATATTTATGTTTATATTGTATTATATTATATTATATTATACTTTATGATATGATATTACATTATATTATATTATACTTTATGATATGATATTACATTATATTATATTATATTATATTATATACATTTTCATTACCTAGTATGCAGACCTTTGAGGTTATTAAGGGTTAGCTGAAGAATACAATGGCAGATAGCTCTTAGAGACAGTCTGAGGAGTCTGAGGCACAACGCACTGTTCCCCACAATAAAAGAAAAAATCAAAATTGAACAAATGTATTTTCAGAGTTCACCTTAACAAAAAATAACATTGTGTCATCATGCATGTTCAAACAATACTGGAGCAAATGCTTCATTATTTTTTCATGGTTTATTAAGAGTGCTTGAAAACATACTGGTATTTAGCACACCATTGACTACTCCAAGACATTGAGGGTGAAAACAAGTAGCCTGATGGTACAGGTGCAGGACAAAACGTGTACTAGTTGGTATAGGGGAAATTCCTAGTAGCCTAATATTTCCCCTACGTCAGTCAATACTAGTGTGACATAAGCTATTACTGACATGGTGAGAGGTGTCAGGTCAGTTTGATATTTTCACGATATTTACTAAGTAATAAACTAATATGTACTTGTATGACTAAAGCAAAGTAAGTCTTGCAGCTAAAAATGTCAAAATGACATGGAGAAGATTCACCTTTTCATGTATAAAAAGTGCAATTTCCCCAGTCATAATGAATGCTTAGAATTTGGATGTGGTATGTATTTGTGAAACAGGTATCGTTTGTGAATAGGCAGCATGAATTCTGGAAATAAAATACTACAAATATTACATATTGCACTTTTAAGCTCACCCACTAAAATTATTGTTTAGAGGAACTACATCAGTTTATTTTTACTGTCAGTGGTCTGAGTGGTACTAAGCACCACTAGGGTTTGTCAAAGGAGAGAAGTTGAGGTCAACTTTAATTTTTGGATGAAATGTGAATTGCCTGTGAGTTCCAAAAAGAAGACCAGTTGCTAACAACTTAACTGCTTAACAGCCTCTGTTATAAATTTAGCAGTTAATGGCAATGACCAAGTCATAATGTAATAGTAGGCCCTTTGCACATATGGTGTAGTACAATGGCCGTGATGTTTATTGATGTGACTATTACACTCCTGGTGTAATGGCGTGCGGCTGCCTACTCTCATGTCAGAATGGGAATGTTCTTCACAGACACGTACTGTATAGCATACCGGTATAGGGCTCATCTTTATATAAAACATAATTTGTGTAAAAATCTTCTCTTCTCTTGTCTAAACTCAATTTGTATGTGGATGATATTATTGTTTAGATTTTTAATGGTTAAAAAGTTATTAAAATGGAAATGTACTTATTTTGATTTATTGAAATTCTACACATTAATTCTCAACGTTGTAGCAAACATTGCAAAGCCCCTTCTGCAAAGCTATGTAGAAGCACCCTGGACATTTTTGTGCAGTATGAGAGAACATCTTTTATTTCCCCTTTTGGTGGAAGTGCCTTTGCAGAGTTGCTCACCTTCTTCAGAAGCACCAGGTGTGAAAACGCCTGACCACAACATGGAAAGAGGAATGCATCAACTCTGACTGCACTCAGTCGAACCGTGTTCAACTCATGAACTGGGCAGGCTACGAGACATGTTGAGTGATAGACAGACAGACAGACAGACAGACAGACAGACAGGAAAGGCCACTCCAATTGTACTGTGTCTCACTGCTCTCTCAACATCTGGGGAGACTACTAGACCGGTCGCTGACTGACAAACAGACAGAGACAGACGGAGAGACAGACAGACCAACAGAGAGGGAAATCCTTTTCTCTGATACCCATGAACACCACCTGAAGTCATTCTAGAAGTGGAACTTCGTTCCCTCTAACTCCTCTCTGTAAGGAATGAATAGGTGTCACTGGGCTTGCGTGCGATATACATGGAGTGAAATGTAAGATGTGAAAAGTTGATTCCTCAAACTTGCTATGTTTACATGAGACATTTAATTCAGAATTGTGTGTGTGTGTGTGTGTGTGTGTGTTTGTGTGTGTGTGTGTGTGTGTGTGTGTGTGTGTGTGTGTGTGTGTGTGTGTGTGTGTGTGTGTGTGTGTGTGTGTGTGTGTGTGTGTGTGTGTGTGTGTGCATGTGCATGTGTGCATGTGGTGTGTTTTTGTGTGTGTGCATGTGTGCACGTGTGCATGTGTGTGTGTGCAAGCATGCATGACAATATGTAGTGTGTGTGTGTGTGTGTAATGTGTAATGTGTAATGTGTGTTGTGTGATTGTGCTGCCTGGCATCTTGTATGTGGAGAAGGCCTATCCCAGGATTGGTGGTCTGGTTGGCCACCTAGTGGAGACGGAACAGGGATGCAGAGAGCCGGGAGACTGGGAAGGAGGCGCTGGGTTGGGAGCACAGTAAACCTAAGGATTAGCAGACCTCTCCATTGTTAGTATACCTTTATATACTAATAATATGCTTTCTATATTTATGTTTATATTATATTATATTATATTATATTATATTATATTATATTATATTATATTATATTATATTATATTATATTATATTATATTATATTATATTATATTATATTATATTATACTTTATGATATGATATTACATTACATTATATTATATTATATACATTTTCATTACCTAGTATGCAGACCTTTGAGGTTATTAAGGGTTAGCTGAAGAATACAATGGCAGATAGCTCTTAGAGACAGTCTGAGGAGTCTGAGGCACAACGCACTGTTCCCCACAATAAAAGAAAAATTCAAAATTGAACAAATGTATTTTCAGAGTTCACCTTAACAAAAAATAACATTGTGTCATCATGCATGTTCAAACAATACTGGAGCAAATGCTTCATTATTTTTTCATGGTTTATTAAGAGTGCTTGAAAACATACTGGTATTTGGCACACCATTGACTTTTCCAAGAGATTGAGGGTGAAAACAAGTAGCCTGATGGTACAGGTACAGGACAAAACGTATACTAGTTGGTATAGGGGAAATTCCTAGTAGCCTAATATTTCCCCTACGTGAGTCAATACTAGTGTGACATAAGCTATTACTGACATGGTGAGAGGTGTCAGATCAGTTTTATATTTTCATGGTATTTAATTAATATAAACTAATATGTACTAGTATGACTAAAGCACAGTAAGTCTTGCAGCTAAAAATGTCAAAATGGCGGCATGGAGAACATCCAACTTTTCATGTATGAAATATGCAATGTCCCCAGTCATAATGAATGCTTAGAATTTGGAGGTGGTATGTATTTGTGAAACAAGTAACGTTTGTGAATAGGCAGCATGAATTCTGGAAATACAATACTAAAAATATTACAGATTGCACTTTTAAGCTCACCCACTGAAATTATTGTTTAGAGGAACTACGTCAGTTTATTTTTACTGTCAGTGGTCTGAGTGGTACTAAGCACCACTATGGTTTATCAAAGGAGAGAAGTTGAAGTCAACTTAAATTTTTGGATGAAAGGTGAATTGCCTGTGAGTTCCAAAAAGAAGACCAGTTGCTAACAACTTAACTGCATAACAGCCTCTGTTATAAATTATATAAATTATAAAACAAGTCATAATGTAATAGTAGGCCCTTTGCACATATGGTGTAGTACAATGGCCGTGATGTTTATTGATGTGACTATTACACCCCTGGTGTAACGGCGTGCGGCTGCCTACTCTCATGTCAGAATGGGAATGTTCACAGACACGTATAGCATACCGGTATAGGGCTCATCTTTATATAAAACATAATTTGTGTAAAAATCTTCTCTTCTCTTGTCTAAACTCAATTTGTATGTGGATGATATTATTGTTTAGATTTTTAATGGTTAAAAAGTTATTAAAATGGAAATGTACTTATTTTGACTTACTGAAATTATACACATTAATTCTCAACGTTGTAGCAAACATTGCAAAGCCCCTTCTGCAAAGCTATGTAGAAGTACCCTGGACATTTTTGTGCAGTATCAGAGAACATCTTTTTTCCCCCTTTTGGTGGAAGTGCCTTTGCAGAGTTGCTCACCTTCTTCAGAAGCACCAGGTGTGAAAACGCCTGACCACAACATGGAAAGAGGAATGCATCAACTCTGACTGCACTCAGTCGAACCGTGTTCAACTCGTGAACTAGGCTACGAGACATGTTGAGTGATAGACAGACAGACAGATAGACAGACAGACAGACAGGAAAGGCCACTCCAATCAATTGTACTCTGTTTCACTGCTCTCTCAACATCTGGGGAGACTACTAGACCAGTCGCTGACTGACAAACAGACAGAGACAGACGGAAAGACAGACAGACCAACAGAGAGGGAAATCCTTTTCTCTGATACCCATGAACACCACCTGAAGTCATTCTAGAACTGGAACTTCGTTCCCTCTAACTCCTCTCTGTAAGGAATGAATAGGTGTCACTGGGCTTGCGTGCGATATACAGGAGTGAAATGTAAGATGTGAAAAGTTGATTCCTCAAAATTGCTATGTTTACATGAGACATTTAATTCAGAATTAACTCACTTTCATTCTGAATGAACTCTTAATTCCTCTTTGAAAACGTCATGTAAACACTTCACAATTCAGAATTAAATGAAAGATCAAAGTAAACTTGACGGAACTATTTCATTCTGAATTATTAATTCAGAATTAAAAACGTCATGTAAACGTAGCCACTGTTAATCAAATTCCTTCATTGTAGTTGGTTGACAGTTTTGCAAAAGTAGCAAAGGAAAGTGGCTAGTTTTTTGAGTGTTACTAGAGCCAACAGGTATTTACAAATTCATTTTAAACTTAACCTTAATTATTTATATTGGTGGCATTTAATGACCTATGCCCAAACATTAGTTGTAATAAATAATCAAACCCAAGTCAAAGTGGCATATCTAACAAGACCCCTAACCCCCAACAACTATATCCCATAACACCCCATACCAGAATTGAGGACACACCCTATGAACTCTACAGGCTCTATAAGCTTATTGGTTACATCTATCCATTTTACGATAAGGCCTGCTCCACACCAAGGCGTCGGAAGCCAGACGATACGTGTCTGTGAACGGAAGCCAGACGATTGAGGTCTTTCTTTCGGTCGGTGTGTTCTACTCTGCCTCACACCGATACCCCCCCAGCCAAAGCTAGCATGCTACTTTGCCATTCATTTGAGTTCTATTTTTGAGTTCTATTTTCCAAATGCAGTGTGGAGCGGAGCTGGCTTCTGCGCCGCTGATGCCCGACTACCGCCGGTTGGTGTGGAAGGACAGATATGTTTCCATGTATTTTCGCCACCGCCGTGTCGCCCCCGTCCTGCGATGCTTCACCGCCTTGATGTCTAAGCGGCCTAAGGTTATACAGTACTTGAGGCTAATTGAGGATTTTCAGTCTAAAATTTCTGATTATTCAGTTTGTCAGTAAGTCTTCAAGTAATGGTACGGTGCGGAATGGTAAGACTAGCTTGACTAGTTTTTCAATGGCTAATAAATAATGACCTGTTATCACGTTGACAGTCGGTATGAAAAATAAACCATGAATCATTACTTTAAGAGTACACATAACTGTGAGTGGCAGGGTGGAGTTGATGGGGGAATCAGCAAATATGTGCTTTTCTGCAAAGGGACTTTTTTGGGTAAATTTTTAAGCTATTTTCGAAATTGTACTGGTTGGTCTATTTCTCAAGAAAATGCCTCCCTGCGAGGGTGTGTGTTTGTATGAGAGAATGTGTGTCCCTGTGGCATACGGGGGAGCGTGTAAGTGTGGGTTTCCATATGTGTGACTCAGTGCGTGTGTGTGTGTGTGTGTGTGTGTGTGTGTGTGTGTGTGTGTGTGTGTGTGTGTGTGTGTGTGTGTGTGTGTGTGTGTGTGTGTGTGTGTGTGTGTGTGTGTGTGTGTGTGTGTGTGTGTGTGTGTGTGTGTGTGTGTCTGTGCATTTGCTAAGCAGCTTGTGGTTTTTGTGCAGGATGGGTGGGTCGTGTAGCGTGTAGCGTGTAGCCTGCAGCAACAGCGCAGCAGCATAGCACAGCTCATAGCAGCACAGTGGAGGGAGAGAGAGAGAGAGAGAGAGAGAGAGAGAGAGAGAGAGAGAGAGAGAGAGAGAGAGAGAGAGAGAGAGAGAGAAAGAGAGAGAGAGAGCTGAGGGCTGAGGGCATGGAGGTGAAGTGACAGGCAGGCCAAACAGGATGGAGAGATGCAACAGCGCAGAGGAGAGTGTTGAGGCCAGGCAAAGAACACAAATAGCAGAGAGAGAGAGAAAGAGAGAGAGAGAGAGAGAGAGAGAGAGAGAGAGAGAGAGAGAGAGAGAGAGGGCAGAGCAGCATGCCGTAAGATAGGCCAAGAGAACAAATAGCACCTGGACACATCAGACATATATGACATGATCAGATAACCCAGAAACATGCTTTATATGGACATCAGCTAGCAAGTAGTCCCCATTTTTGTGTATGTGTGTGTGTGCGTGTGCGCGTGTGCGTGTGTGTGTGTGCGAGAGAGAGAGCGAGAGAGAGAAAGAAAGAAAGAGACAGATCGGCAATTGGGCAAAGTTAACAAACTATACTAAGCTCAAACATTATCTGAAGCAAGCAATTACCAGAAGCAGCGGACAGTTGTGACATGGAACAAAGGCTTGTTAACCTCAGAATGCCGCAACGTAAAACTGGTAAATAGCATTGGCTGACTTTGCCGTTGTCACCAGCGCTCAGTCAATCAATCAATCAATCAATCAATCAATCAATCAATCAATCAATCAATCAATCAATCAATCAATCTGAAAAAATCAATCAATTACTCAGTCAAATAGTCGGTCAGTCAGTTGGTCTGTCTCAGTCTATCTACAGAATTATCGTCAGGAATCCTCAACTGTAAGTACCAAATTCACCAGCTTCAGTCTCAGACCCATGTAAATATTGCACCTGTACTGGTATGATTTGGAAAGATAGGCTGGATCTTACACAGTGGAAATGACAAACACCATGTTTTGAATGATAGATTGTACATCCGCGTCTGTTTTGAACTGTTTTGATATAGAGTTGTCTGAGACGTCTCACCTTTCATACACAAGTTAAGGAGAGAAACAATGTATGTGTCTGTATGATTCCTTTTCAGTGTATCGAATCATCTACATGCATTATGTACTTATAAGCTACATAACTCTAGTCCCTAGTGCAAGTAAATGATGTTACAAAGGCCGACCATTTCTTACTTTGCTAAACTTCACCTAATTAATGTAACAAGAGTCATTTTAAAGTTTGGGTTAGCAGTTTATCTCAACTTGAAAAAAATGGTCATAGCACACTTGGAACTTCATGCATGTTCCGAGTGTGCGACGACCATTCTTTTCAAGTTGAGTCTAATTGTCTGTCGTACGCACCTCACACGGTGTGCATTTACTGAAACCCGAAGAAAGACTTAGCAGTTTATCTCAAATTCATACATCTCACACTTTCACACATTTATTTATTTTTCCCCTTGAGTTTGAATTGCGATGGCCGGATGGAGTAAAGCAGTTTAACCCAAACCTCTCTTATATGTATACAATCTGATTGAGGCAAATAAGTCATTTTTTATGCTTTTGCTCTTTATTTTCTGCTGAGTAAGTCGATGGAGTAGCTGAATCTCAGCACGCACATGTGCCGACAGAGGTGTGAACATTTCGTTCCATCTTGGTTGAAGGTGTGAATTCACGTAAAATCTTCCATCGCAATTCAAACCCCCACCACACACCATTTGTAGAGATGCACATTAGCGCGCACACAAATATGCACTTGGTGTACACACACACACACACACACACACACACACACACACACACACACACACACACACACACACACACACACACACACACACACACACACCTACTAACCCTGCGCATGACTTTTTTCAACGCAAGACAGCAGCAAACATTTTATGTCATTTGTTGTAGAACACACATAGGCCAACTGGACTCTCTTTCTCTTTCAGGCTTGTGAGGCATTCTTCGAGACGTGTGAGATGCTGTTTGTAAGATCAATGAATGTGAGAAAAGATGGCGACAACTGTTGCCTAACAACCTGATTTTTTTCTGCCTGCACACACTTGTAGGGCTATTGTGTGTTCATTACATATGTAGTCCCTATGTCATTTTTAATTGCTATTTTGCCATGCTATTTTGCTATGTGATAAATGACGGTTGCCTCCCTTGTGCTAAATGGAGCACCCAGGGAAGCCAACAGGGGAGGACAAAGGGGTCACTTGTTCCGGGCCCAGAGCGAGAGGGGCCCCATTGAATCTTTATTACATTGTATGTATTGGGTTTTGGGGCCCTTTCAGATGTCTTTGTCCTGGGCTCAGCCAAAGCTGTCAGCGGCCCTGGGAGCACCTATAGTCACCTCCGTAGTACATCGTGTCTATCTAGCTATGCTGTAGGCCTATCAACTGACTTCCTCTTTCGACTCTAGTATGTGTACACTCAATGTGGTAAGCAAGGCAGCTTGTCAATGTGTGAAATACATTTCTAAATTCCTACTTGTAATGACGAAGAGTTAATGAGCCACCTTATGAATATGTTCAAGCCAACATTATTTTTCATTAAAAGAGGGGGAATATAAGATTTGCTTGACTATGCTCTGTCCCTGGCACAGGAGTAAATCATTGGCCCAGAATGGTTGCGATCAGGAAGGGTTCAGAATGAAAACGGCAATGCTGCCTTCCAGTTAAACTTTTATTTTGACAAGATCAAACTAACCCTACTTAGCATCTGCGTTGTTGCTTTGTATATTTCCTGTGCACTTTGTATCTGCTAGTGCTATTGGCTATGTTAATGTTCTCGATGGTGTAGAATGTCTTATGAAACAGACATGAATGCTTCATGCAAATTGTATAACAGCTGCATGCAGGGACACGTCAAGTACTAAACTGCTTCCAGAACCTAAAAACCATCTCAATAATGAAATTATATTTTGTAATAATCATAATTTTTTTAACCAACAGTAGGTGTATACTTTGTGCATGTTGCTGACATTTTTTATTCGAAAACACGGTTGGTTAAGGTCTTATAAGTACATGCTGTTTCCCATGAGAATTAGAGATGGCACCTCGATCTGCATTATTTTTCTGCTGTGAACTTCAGCAGCTTCTTAACACAGTTCAAAGCATGGTGTTATCAGCTAATTTATCCCCCTGAGCTCGAATCACTCAGTCACACACACACACACACACACACACACACACACACACACACACACACACACACACACACACACACACACACACACACACACACACACACACACACACACACACACACACACACACACACACACACACACACACACACACACACACACACACACGGCTAACTTCTTCCTTCTGAATATTTTTTCATCACCGAGTCAGCTCCCAGTTTCAGCTGTTAGCTCTTCAGCACCATTGAAGACAGTGACTAATTAAATCTCAGTCAGGGTGCTGTGACTGCTTTTTTAAAGACACCTGTACTCGGCACGCCACCACCACATACATTTGTAAGAAATACATTTTTACAATAGTACTGATTTAATAAAAAACAGTGAATCACAAATAATAGTACTCAGGGCTTTTTCTAGGAATTTTTGGCATGAGGGAGCATCATGGCAGGTTGCGGGGGGTGAAGGGGGGAATTTACTAGGGGCGGTCAAAAAAGTAATTTATATATTTTAAAAAAAAGAAGTTTGAGGGTGCACCCGCGGAGGTATGAGGGTGGAGCGCCCCTATTTCCCCGTTCAGAAAAAGCCCTGGTACTGATTTGCCCCCTGACCCCTGCCATTTCTGTTCTGTTCTACTTCTTTCTGCTTTTTGACCTTTTGAAGTATTGAAACTATCCAATTACACCATACTAGTTGAGTATGTTTTTGGCTACAGGAAAGTAAATTGGTTAAGTTATACAGTCAGGTGTTACTATACAGTTAGGCATTAGGTGAGGCCCTCACTCCCTGTACTGAGGAAAGTGTTGTGGTGCAGCCTCATGTACGGTGCATAGGCAAATATGTAATCTGATGCTCATAAATATGACCCACTTGCTATTCAAAACTAAATAACTAGCAATTTAGGCAAATAATACATAAGAAAGAACAAGAAAAGCAGAGGTACTCTGAGATACAATAAAAAAATAAAATGCCTTTAATACTGTAAGTCATAGCAAAACACATCACCGGTAGGGCACTTGCCTGCCATGTGACTGACCCGGGTTCGATTCCCGGTCCGGGTCCTTTGCTGACCCCTCCCCGTCTCTCTCCCAATTCGCTTCCTATCCACCTCTCACACTGTCCTATCAAATGAAGTCAGAAAAGACACACAAAAACTTAAAAAACACAGGTGTCAGCCAAGTGCCACGTAATATGATACAATGTAAATATACAATAGCACTAGCACATACCCCTTGGCTTTTCAAAAATAAAAATGTTTGATATTTATGTTGGAGTTAGTAGCTAGTGATCCACCTTGGTACAGTCTTCGACAGTATGTAGAAATCAAAGTTTTTTTTAGACATACAATGAAATAATATCTAATTGGTAATTAACCTACAGAGAGCTCTGGAATGAATTAGAACAGACTACTCATGGGAACTTCAAGGTAAATTCAAGAGAAAAGGTAAGTTTTGGACCTGTGAAATACCAGTTTCAGTACTGTGAAGTTCTAATACAGACATTGTAAAACTCTAAAGGGGCAAAACCCTACTTCGCTCTACAGGATGTGGATTAACACCTGAAAACCAACCATGAGGGTGACATATATGTCTGGTTTCAAAGTCATTAAAAGGTGTTCAAACCGACAGTCATATATTAAAATCTATGCAGTTAATGGTCTGTTGACTGACAAGCCCATTTCCTTTTCGTTTTTTAGAAATATTTTCAATTAAGCAAAATCCGACATCCTCTTAATCTCTCATTAAAAAAAAGTGTGGGTGCCCGTTCCCGGATCAACTACGTACTTTCGGAACCAATCTGCTTACCTGGGAACCACCCACGTTCATTCCGTGTGGTGTACTGTACCGCATGCAGGGCCACTGACAGCTTTCGCTGGGCCGGGACAAAGTCATCTGAAAGGGCCCCCTACCCAATACATACAATGTAAAGGGGACCCAATTCTGGGCCCCTTATCTCCATGGGCCTGGGACAACATACCCCTTAGCCCCCTCCCCTGTTGGTGGGCCTGACTGCATGTGACCATGTGTTAACCGGATGAACTTGCTAACACATTTTTTGTTTGCAACTCAAACCAGCTTCCCGTTACGCCAACACTCTTTGGTGATTTTTGGTGTGAACATGTGAGTCGGCCGAGATTAGGTGTGGGAATGGGCACTGGCATGGTTCTATGTCTCCCAACAAGCTGCTAGGGGCTAGCCTGATTATCATCGACTTTCAAATATCTTCGAGACTTGGTCTGACCAAGAGCATAACAACTAAGGGGCAAAACCCTACTTTGCTCTGCAGGATGTGGATTAACACCTGAAAACCAACCATGAGGGTGACATATTTTTTTTAATGTGTGGTTTCAAAGTCAGTAAAAGGTGTTCAAACCGACAGCCATATCTTAAAATCTATGCAGTTAGTCTTTTTTGGTATTCTGTGGTGTGGTCTGTTGACTGACAAGCCCATTTCCTTTTCGTTTTTAGAAATATTTTCAATTAAGTAAAATCCGACATCTTCTTAATCTCTCATTAAAAAAAGCGTTGGTGTGGTGCTCTTTCCCATATTAGCTACTTTTGGAACGAATGTGCTTACCTGGGAACCACCCACGTTCATTCCGGGTGGTGTACCGTACGGCTTGTGACCATGTGTTAACCGGATGAACCTGCTGACGCCACAGTTTGCAGAGAAAAAAAACCAAGCAATTTTTGTTTGCAAGCTTTGCGTTACGCCAACACTCAGATTTTTGGTGTGAACGCGTCAGTCGGCCGAGATTAGGTGCGGGAATGGGCACTGATATGGTTCTATGTCTCCCAACAAGCTGCTAGGGACAGCTGTCCACCAGGGTTTCAGTGTGCGCGCATCTGTGTGCGTGTGCGTGCATCTGTGTGCGTGTGTGCGTGTGTGTGCGTGTGTGCGTGTGTGCGTGCGCGTACGTGCACGTGTGTGCGTGCGTGTACGTGTGTGTATACATACTGACATAACTATCCATGTGCATGCTGGAATGATCAATGGAAAGAAGATCAATGAAATCAGGCCTTGTTTCAAAAACAACAACTTCCATTTGCCCCCCATGTGTGTCGGTGTGTTGTTTGCGTCCACATGGCGGGTGTGGAGTGGGTGTGGAGTGGGTGCTGCGGGTGTTGGGGGTTCTGCTAGTGTGCTGTGCTTCCATGGAAAACATCATGTGCTGGGGGTGGTGGGCTTACAGAACACAGTGACTCACTGTTAGTTCCAGTTTTACCCGTTTCCTGTTTTTGTGTGTGGATAAGTTTCCTTTGAAATATTTCCAAAAACATGCATGAAATCAAACCTAAAGATCATAAAATAGCAACCGGCAAGGCCTCCACGTACCGCTACGTGCACGCACAGACACACAGATTTGATATTAAGGTATTATTATCATGGTACCTGGTATTTAGCTATTGATATTAGAATTGTCAAAGTATAACAGCTACTGACACATGACTAATTACTGTATGACAAACATTGTTAAATTGTTAATCATTAAGATGTAAAGTTGCCACATCTTGGCTATCATGTATGGATTAATAAGTGGAAACATTGAAACGATGTAAGTGCAAGATCCCATTTATTGATTGTGGTATTTACAGAAAATAAAACTATATAATAATAACTGCCGGTAGGTAACAAGTTTTTGCAGTTGCTGTTGTGGTCAGAGTACATTATTTACAGATATAATCTGACACTTTCCGTGTACTGTAATTTGTGGATTGGACGTTTACATAACATACAGTAGTACAGTAGTAAGAGTGAAGTTCACCATGCCCCCCCAAAAAAGCCATATTCACAAAGCTTTGCCCCCTGTGTTATTTAAGAAAACAAAATAATAAATCTAAAGACATGTATTATAATGTCGTCTTACACTGACAGCAAACAGATGAAAAGTGTCTTCCGTTCACGAAATAAAAATCCAAGTTTTCAATGTATACAGTGACATAACACACATCAGAGACACAATGATATAAACATTTCATTGACTAAGCAAAGGTAGGAAGGGGAGGAACAAATTATTTAAAAACAAATAAAAAATGGTTAGCTCTTTAAATAACTCCTGAGTAAACTCTTTGTGAATAGCGCCTGAAAGATGTTTCAAGTTCTTGGGTCAAACTGGCTGGAGAGTGGATAGTTTTACACCGACAAGCTATTTACACACAGCTTCTATACAGAGGGTTTTGGTGGGTGGTTTGCCGTCCATGTACTGAGTGACTGATGCTGGTCTCTTTGAGTAATCACATGTACACATATGCCCCATACTTACAGCATGAGAACATGATATGCCTAACTGGTACTTTGTTATCATGGCATAAAACTTGTATTGTATACTGTAAGTGCCCAGTCTTTAAATGTGTCAGCTAGATTATCTTTGGTCGGATCTTGGGCTGTCTAAACCTGTTGAGCTTTGGCTTTCCAAATGTCTACAGAGAAGAGACCAGAGCATTAAAGACTCTGTGTCCTTTGAAATAAATTAATTTTGGGCACTGTCGTCAATCCCTGTATTCAGGAAGTAAAAAAAAATGCTGCCACAAATTTGATCAATTTTGGTTGGTTGGGGTTGGGGATCCATTTTGGTTGGTGGCTGATGTGTGGTGGTGCACGTCCACACCCTTTCAGTCCTCAACTCAACATGTGACATGCATAGGCAGGGTCACTGACAGCTTTGCCCAGGCATGGACAAGGTCATCTGAGAGGCCTGGGCCTTCTTATTCATACAATGTACTGCTGATCTAATTCTGGGAAGCCCCCTCTTGCTGGGCCCGGGACAAGTGACCTGTTTTACCTTCCCACCGTTGGTAGACCTGTTCATATATATGTCACGCCATGACCTTTTTTCATTTAGCATACAAGAGGACAGTAACCAAAGCCAATTCTCATTAATGTGCTATTTTCTCTTTCTGGTTCAACTAAAATTAGGTTGGAAGCATGTTGAATGCCCTAGATGTGTAGGACGGACTGGTCAGCAACAGTAAAGTCTTTTTTTAAAAGAAAAAAAAATCGGCAAGAGATATACTGTACTGTAGGTGGAGACTGGAGAATATTGTTTGGCTTCAATACGGGCTCACTTTCAGCAATACATTTTGGAAATACATAGCATCATCGTTAAGCAGAGGAGAGCTCCTTGCTGATTAAAAATATCATGTTTTTTTAACAAAGGAGCTTGCAAAATGCTTGATTATGTCATACATACGGTACATTTCAATTTGAACAGTATATCACACAATGAAATTGATACATAATGAGTACATATTCATTTGAAATTATAATTTTTTAAAAGTTTCAGAGTATTAAAATATTTTCAGGACTTTAGTATACAAGCATTCAAGACTTAAGTATACTAGTCTTTTTTAAACCATGACAACACGCATGTAGCTCTTCAAATGTCAAAATAATCCATCTGACGCAATGATTCACAGCAAATTTTGCAGTGTCAATTCAACACCATTCTGAGCACATGTGGTTCCATTCGACTCTATGAGTGTTGAATTAAGAAGCAAGCCATATGAGTAATGCCATATACTATATTCGAAAATAGTGTTAAATGGTGTTAAATAAGAGTTTTGAATATAAAATGACAAAATCGACTATTTTAGAAAAAATCCTCTGGTGCCTAGAGGATAAAGACTATATCAAATGGATCCATATACAGCAGTGGTTCCCAAACTGGGGGTTGGGACCCCTAGGAGGTTCGAGGAGGTACTGCAGGGGGATCGCAGACAGAAGGAATTTTTCATAGAAATGGTAAAGCCACAGGTTAATTACAGAAATAGGTTAGTAAAAGTATTAACTTCTATGACTAATGAAGGAATTTAATTCCAATTAAAATTAAGAAATAATAATGGACAAAAATGTTTTGTATTTTGAATGGGGAGGGGCTTCAGAAAATATTATTGAGTGCAAACGGCAGAAAAGAAGTCTGGGAGCCACTGATACACAGTAGAGTATGCTCAGAACAGTGTTGAATTAACACTACAAAATGTTCCTGTGTACATACTGTATGTGCAATCTTTGTTCAAACCACAAACCATGACAGAGCTCAAGTACCAGTTATGTACATCATATTCAGAAGAGCGTTTTCCTTTTTCTTGTTAAAAAATTGCTCATTCATGTCATCATGTGATGATTAACTAGTAACCTGTGAATGACATCATATTCACAGGAATCTAAAAGCTATTGAACATACTGTACGTACATGACGGGGACGAACACAATGAGGATTTCATTTACTTTTTTTTTGGTGTGGTTTGCTTTTGTCTCCCTTTGGTCTCCATACAGTGTTTTATTTTGGAGAGAGGTTTCATAGAGAGAGGTGACCAGGAAGACGTAAGGTGAAGAAATGGTAGATGATGAAATATTAACATGCGAAAATCAGTTACATTACATAATGTCTACCTCCTCGCATTCTATTCGGTACTTCAAAAAAAGTTCTACAATCCTATATGAAAGATACGGGAAAATAATTTTTTGGAGAGTTTCTCTTTCAAAAAATAAACTATCTGACTTACTTTTTTTGCTTCATTGGTTATTATGTTGACCCTTTCTCTTCAGGTGATGAAGTAAAAGTACGTAGTGGGGTTGGGAAAAGGGCATTCATGGGTTCAGTAAAGTGCTATGATTCTGAGCAAATAAAATCATTTCATTACATCTTTAGTACTCATGTTTCAGACATGTAAAAGTGTTTTCCTTTTCCTGAAATGATTCGACGGTGTAACTTCCATCTTGATGAAGACAGAAGTTACAACGTCAAAACATATCAGGTAAAGGATCAAACTTTTTCATGTCTGAAACAAAAGAAAAACCCAAGAGTTGAATTAATAAGACATATTGAGCACAATACATCTATTTTCATTATGTAATTCTCCTTCAGCAACGATAGCCATTTTAATGACTGGATCGACTCAAAACAAAACCCTAACAGTTGCATTCACAATGGCAACTATGCTATGCCCCGCCCTGCAGGACATCTTGCAACCAATCAGAACATAGACTGAAAGGAACTCACACATCACAGGTGCTATCCACAGTGGGGCCTAGAAGATGTGCAAAGTCTCTCACACACACTGTGAGCCTGACGAGACACTGACTTTTAATATTGACATTTTTCAAATAAATAAATTAAAATATATTGTTTTAGTAGGCCTCGTAGTCCTGATGGCTACACTGAAACGTCATCATTCTGGGTTCTAGCCAGGGAAAAATGTATCCACTGTGAGCCTGCAGTATTACCACATGTGGGATGACACATTACATTAGTCTTTATCTGAAACAACTTCCAGTTATTTGAGTACATGGTATCAATTACAATCCCTGGAGCAACATCAAGTTAGATGCCTTGCTCAAGGGCACTTCAACCATGAATGAAGGCAGGGACAGATTACTGCATGGGGGCCCAAGACTCAGCTTTGGGGGCCAAAGCTCTAACCTCTAAATTCTCATTAAGAGTTAAAATCACTCTTTTTAACACCTGTATTTTCAATTTTTCTCAGGGGACAACCCCCACCACCCAAAAACATACTGTTGACTCACAACTGGCCGAAAACCCTGAACCATTTTGTAAACTATTAACACACATTGAGGGGGGGCTTTCTTGTTGTCTGGCACAGGGGCCCATGGAATCATAAACCGTCCCTGGATGAGGGCATAGAAGACCACCCACATTCTTAGTTCAAGTTCAAGTTCAAAGTAATTTATTGTCAATAATCTATGTAACAGGGTTAACACAGAAGATTGAAATTTGGTTTGACCAGTCTCCAATGTGCAATTTTGACTAAAGATTTTAACAAAACAATTTGAATTTTAATTAAAGCAATTTTAATATCTTAGTAATGTTACTAGATTTTGAACCTGCAACCCTTCATTCAGAAGACCAACTACTCTGTAAGTAAGCACTTGGCCACGGGCGCCCCACAAAACAAAGCCTGCATCAGACAAAAGCAGGGAGGAAAAAGCGAACGAGGGACAATGTCCAGTGCAGGGATGTGCTGTCCCTGACTCTCTAGTACTCAGTGATATATCAGCTGCCAGGTATTTAGCAGAAGCTATTGTAGAAATGTTCAGGGCTTGTGTGTGTGTGTGTGTGTGTGTGTGTGTGTGTGTGTGTGTGTGTGTGTGTGTGTGTGTGTGTGTGTGTGTGTGTGTGTGTGTGTGTGTGTGTGTGTGTGTGTGTGTGTGTGTGTGTGTGTGTGTGTGTGTGTGTACACAGTGCATATTTGTGTGCGCGCTAATGTGCATCTCTACAAATGGTGTGGTGGGGGTTTGAATTGCGATGGAAGATTTTACGTGAATTCACACCTTCAACCAAGATGGAAAGAAATGTTCACACCTCTGTCGGCACATGTGCGTGCTGAGATTCAGCTACTCCATCGACTTACTCAGCAGAAAATAAAGAGCAAAAAAATGACTTATTTGCCTCAATCAGATTGTGTACATATAAGAGAGGTTTGGGTTAAACTGCTTTACTCCATCCGGCCATCGCAATTCAAACTCAAGGGGAAAAATAAATAAATGTGTGAAAGTGCGAGATGTATGAATTTGAGATAAACTGCTAAGTCTTTCTTCGGGTTTCAGTAAATGCACACCGTGTGAGGTGCGTACGGCAGACAATTAGACTCAACTTGAAAAGAATGGTCGTCGCACACTCGGAACATGCATGAAGTTCCAAGTGTGCGATGACCATTTTTTTCAAGTTGAGATAAACTGCTAACCCAAACTTTAAAATGCCTCTTGTTACATTAATTAGGTGAAGTTTAGCAAAGTAAGTAATGGTCGGCCTTTGTAACATCATTTACTTGCACTAGGGGCTAGAGTTATGTAGCCTATAAGTACATAATGCATGTAGATGATTCGATACACTGAAAAGGAATCATACAGACACATACATTGTTTCTCTCCTTAACTTGTGTATGAAAGGTGAGACGTCTCAGACAACTCTATATCAAAACAGTTCAAAAAAGACGTGGATGTACAATCTATCATTCAAAACATGGTGTTTGTCATTTCCACTGTGTAAGATCCAGCCTATCTTTCCAAATCATACGTCATACATATGTGTGCTTGCCTGTGTGTCTGTACTGTATGCGTGTGTATGTGCATGTGGTCAAGGGCATATTTGTGTGTGTGTGTGTGTGTGTGTGTGTGTGTGTGTGTGTGTG
>NC_085873.1:6710349-6717849 GCF_034702125.1 Engraulis encrasicolus
GTGGGTTCCTGGATTTTTGGTTTGGTTTGCAGCTGTGTGTTCACTTTGCCAGTCCCAGTAATGCCCAAGTGATAACGTTGCTTGCTATCCTAACGAGGCAGTTTTTTTTAAAAAAATGATAATAATCAAACGCTGTATAGATACACGCTTTGAGGTTTCGGCTCGTCTGACATTCTTTGAAATGTCCATCCTCGAGATGAACGACTGTGGAATATTTCAGCGTCATTGTCTATTGTTTAGCCTATAGTATTTAGGTTGAGTTTGGGTCCGCAGTGGTATGATCATTGATGTGGATGAGTGTGATAGTTGACGGTTCTCAGGAGGAGTGTCCTCAAATGACGCACCATGTCGTGCCTATTTTCTGTCTACTCTAGTCTTTTCTACCGGAGGTGGTAGCTGTCCATGATCACGGCCACGTCTGGCTTCATTATCTATTTCACAGGCTACCAGAAGGATCATCCCGGTGGGATGATATTCTGTTGTTGAATGCATAATGTGAATTGTTGCTGTGTAAGCGGTAGCCTATTACAACGCAAGCATCGGATCTGTAGGCCTATTTTCGAGTGGTGGAGTGAAAGGAACGCTGATAAGCAGACCTCAAAATTCACCATAAGAGCATTTTTGTCCAAAATGCTCATGTGGCTTGGGGTTATCAGCGTCCCCTCTTTCAAAGACCAGAAAACACTGAGAATGGCCTTGTATCTTGACGGCCTATAAAAATACAGTATAATCCTGGACACATATCGCGTCTGATCTGAATGTGGTGTCCACCTTTCTAACAGACATATTGGTGTAGGGAGGAGGAGTAGGCCTAGCAGGCCTAGTAGCGCAGCCTGTGCAGTAGGTAGCCTAGGTAGAACTAAACGTGACTCTGCCGCCAGTTATATGGTGAACTTGACTCAAACTTGTTAAATGGCACTGTCCCACCGTTGTTTAGTTCTACCCACGCCCCCTGCGCCAACGCCGAGTCTGGACCACTGAATCCTGTGTGTGTGTGTGTGTGTGTGTGTGTGTGTGTGTGTGTGTGTGTGTGTGTGTGTGTGTGTGTGTGTGTGTGAGAGAGAGATATCTCTAATGGCATTTTCTCTAAATGCAGTATGTTTTAATATGTAGGCCTACCTTATGTTCAGAAAGCGACATATGAAACTTATAGGTATTTGGCAAATATTGATAAGTCACTGCCTCACCAGCCATAAAGCTGACCGCACGTTACTGGTGTGTGTGTGTGTGTGTGTGTGTGTGTGTGTGTGTGTGTGTGTGTGTGTGTGTGTGTGTGTGTGTGTGTGTGTGTGTGTGAGAGAGAGAGAGAGAGAGAGAGAGAGAGAGAGAGAGAGAGAGAGAGAGAGAGAGAGAGAATGCGTGTGTGTATAAGGCTCATTGCTCTACTCAAGTGTATGCTATATGTTAACTGTAATCTGCAATGTGCAATAATGTGAATTAGGTATTTGTGTATGTTTTATATGTGTGTATTTATGTAAGCTGTCAGACACCTTAAAGGACCAGTTCTGTCAATTTCAATATGCTGTTGTATTGCTCACGCTACCCTTGACTTGTCAGTATACCCGGTGATGCCACATTTTTCGGCTAAGCCCTTTCCGAGATATGAGTTATTCTAATGGGGGCAACAGAATGTCTACATTTTTTTTAAACATAGGCACTTACCTAGCCTACTCCAAATATTTCCCCAAAAGGTACTGCTGTTTGCTGGTTGTCTGCTGATGTTGTATAGCCTTTCGGATGTCTTTGGGAATAAATAAAACTGTTTTATTGAAATGTAAACAAAGCGCTGCCCCCATTACAATGACCAAGATCTCGGAAAAGGCTGAAGAAGAAAAAAAAAAACCTCAGGTACTGACAAGTCCAGGGTAGTGTGAGCATTACAACTGCATGTTGAAATTGACTGAACTGGTCCTTTAATTTCCCTCAGGATTAATAAAAGTACTATACTGTAGTCTACTCTACTACATATTCACTATTTCTCAATGTCAAGTGTTCTAGCCTTAGTAGTGCGTGAAGCGCCTAGTGATTGCATACTCTGCGGAATTCACCAGAGTATCCAATTGCTTTGCGTTTCACGCACTACCAAGGCTAGAACACTTGACATTGGGAAATAGGGATAGTCTACCCCGGAACTCGGGCAGAACAAGCATTAGTGCAGTAGATAGTAACTGAATATACCCACCGGGGCTGGCCTGCTCCTGGGAGACCTTCCTCAGGATCTCGCTCTGCTTGGCGCTGAGCGTCTGCAGTCGACCCAGCTCCTCCGTCAGCTCCGTGTAGGCCAGCGCCAGGTTCACCCTGCACACACAAATAGCACAACCAGGGCCGGATTAATGCACAGGCTAGATACGGCTGCAGCCTAGGGGTCTGCACCTGCCAGGGGGCCCCTGATTGGTCAAAAGTCAAACTTTTGACAAGATGCAATATTGAAAAATTAATCTGTTATGTTCAGTACAGTTGGTAGACATGCTATCCTTGATTGGTGGCTTGTAATTATGACACTGTATGTAAATGTGTCGCAAAATTTGTGTTCCGGGGGGGCCCACAGCAACCTGTAGCCTAGGGGCCCCAGGCTGCCTTAATCCGGCCCTGAGCACAACGCCATGACATTCGACTCCAAAAACAAATAAGTTTACCACACACCTGTTTGCCCCTTCATTCAGAGCTAAGAATGTGCGTTGTCAATTGTGCAGAGGTGAAACGCCCTTACCAGCATCTGCAAGCTGTGCATGGATTTTTGAACTTTTCCATGACATTTGACATATGACACAATGACAGGGCAATCAGAGGTTAGGGCGTCAGACTTGTATTCCAAATGTTGTCCGTTTGATTCCTGACCCACCAGGTTGGTGGGAGGAGTAATTAACCAGTGTTCTCCCCCATCCTCCTCCACGGCTAAGGTAACCTAAGCATGGTACCACCACATTGCTCCCACTGCTACCTTGGGGTGCCGTTTGGAGCTGCCCCCTTGAATGGATGAGTTATAAATGCCATTTTGTTGTGTGTAGTGAGCACTGTGTCGTGGAATGCTCTCACAAAGACAATGGAAGTTTCCCAGGTGGACTTCAAATTTGGTACAGACACAGGCCAGGGAATGAGAAAAAAAATGACACACACCCATCCATTCTGGTCCAGGCAGAGCTGACAATGTGAATCACACACATTTCCCTTCTAATCTCTATTTGTTTTCAACAGTGGCGTTAATTTTTTGAAACTCTTGCAAGCATCTGCTAACCTGACATATACCATCTGGCAGCATTTCACCAAACTACACCGGTTTCCTCAACCTACCATCTGGGGACCGTGAAAATCAGAATTTTTATCCAATCACATGCACAGAATTTTGATAAGGAGCATCATTGAAAACATGTCCATTGTGTGGGGGTTCCCAGATGGTATCGTGAAGACGAAGGAAAAGCATAGCAGTTGGGGAGAGTCAGGTTAGGCATCTGATAGAAACCTGTCAAGAAATAGATGGTGGCACAATACAAGTATAAATTCAATCAGACGAAAAAAAACGGAATGAATTTCAATAAACACCTACTTCATGGTAACTTAAACCGCCATGTATACATTTGTTTTGGGACGCCCTGTACTGTAGAGTAGAGTCATTTATTAATCAGTATATCTAATTAGCTCTGTGTGGGCTAAGGACAAGTCCACCCACAGGTGAACAAAGACACAGGCACAGCACATTAACATTGATATTTGGTGCTGCACAGTACATTTTTTAGTGATAATGCAACACTTTGAGAGTCAGTTAAACATCTTCGAGTGTATGTGGTCCTAGAGTACACTAAGTTTAAGTGTTAAATTAGCACTGCATTTTACTGCGTGTATACTGTACACTATGTGTGTGCATTTGGTATATATCTGTCTATCTATGTCGGTCTGTCTGTCTGTATGTCTGTCTGTATGTCCATTATTTTTTCTTAGGCCATTCGCTAACTATCCATTATAAAGGCACACACGAGAAGCAATACGTAACACTTTTACATGCACACGATAAAAAACACTTGCTATGGCAGATTTGCCATTTGGCTTCTGCTGCTAGTACGTATGTCAGCCTGGCTTCCAGAATTAGAACGCTCCAAGATAAGATCTTTCCAGAATTAGAGCATTTTCTTTTTCTGTTTGCAGAGCAAACAGACAGTTGAAGCCAGAGAGAGAACCACAGCGCTTCCCACAGGCCCATATGTAGGCTACTCCTCTACAAACTGGCACGAGAGCTGGCAGCGCGTCTGCACTATTTAAATGTCCTTAGATTATTCTTACACAGCAACATATATAAAGAGCAATGGCATCTGACCTACAAACATGATTTTGTAAAGCCCTAGATGATTCAAAGCCCAAGTCAGAAAAAAACTTCTTCTTCTTCGTCGTCTTCATCTTGTCATGCCATTCTCTTTCACTCAGGTGAAAGAGTCGGTACAGCCAATCAGTCACATGTGGTTGGGAAGCTTAAATGTGTTAGCCTGGTTCTCAGGCAGACCCTTTGTGCATTTTCGCTCAACTTTGTGAGCTTGCACGATGATAATCGTCCATCTGCGTGAGAACCAGGTTATAAATATGAGCCATTCCAAATCATTATAGCATTTAGGATTATTTTGGGCTAGTCCTTGTAGATTTTCTGCCACGCCACCATGGAACACTAAGCTAGACAGAATGGCTGCATATCATTTTGAATTGATGCAGAATGCCTGTCAAAATACTGATTTATGTGGTTCATGGTAGCAAAAACACAGTAAATGAGCATAAAACTTAAAGCTTCAAGCTCCAAAAAGAAGTCCAGCTTCTCCCACTTCTAAATACAAGCCAATCGATAGATGGGGGAGGCATGTAGGGAGAGAAACCTGCCTCAAGCAGTTTCAGGCTATTTGTCACGTCAACCAGAAACATGCTGACAGCGAACAAGACATTCCAAGCCAACTGACATCCGCCACCATCTTCACTATGACAACAAGGCCTAAGCCGACCCTGCATCTCTTCTCACAGTTTTATTTTCACTTTTTTTTCTTTTTATTAGCTGGGAATGGTGTATCAAGCATTCTTTGATTGTCTGCACAGCAAAACACTGGGTCAGTCAATTTTGATAGAGGGTCTGAGATGTTTTACTTCACCATCTGCAGGGTGTCCAAAATGCATTCACATTTTAAATCTGAGTAAAGTGTTCACAACAATTCAATGTCACAGCCTTTTCACACACATAATTCTTTTGCAATATTTGTGCCTTCACTTTTGACGACTACATTCACTTTTGGTGAGTGTTACAGGTCTCAGTTATAGTGAAGACTTTTGACGTCAGTTTGAGAATGACAAAACAGTAATGTACTGGCATTTTATTATCTGGGCAGCCGCTAGGCATAATAAGCAGACGAACCACTTTGCCCCCAAAACCTGGGCCTTCTAAACTGAAATTGACAAAGAACGTATTATTGTTATTACTATTATTATTATTATTATTTAATTATGAGGGTGGCTTAGGGTCTCCAAAAGCTTGGCAGCAGCCCTGTCTATTACACTTTGAAAATAACATGGATTTTAATACATGCTTTAGTGGGACATTTTTTAGACCAAATTCAGACCAAATATGTACAACCTCCAACCAAACCACTTTCCTGATGCCAACCGTTTGCTTTGGTGTCTCAATACCACTGCGCCCTATCCAAACATCTCAGTGTCATCTCAGAGGTTAATCGAGAGATACCTAACCACTGCTGTCGAGATAAGCCAAGTTCAACAGTCTTAGAGGAAAACAAGTAGCAGTGTGCAAGAGATGAGAGATAGAGGGGGAGGAAGTGAAGGGGAACGAGAGAGAGAGAGAGAGAGAGAGAGAGAGAGAGAGAGAGAGAGAGAGAGAGAGAGAGAGAGAGAGAGAGAGAGAGAGATAAGATCAGAGGTTTAGCTCTATTTGATGTCAGCAAACCACTTTCAAAAAAGTCAGCTATGTTTTATAATAAGTCGACACCTCGGCAGCTACCGTATGGCAGATGAAGGGAGATAAGCTGCAGTGTACGTACGAGGCTGTGGGAACGTACAGCTAGCTAGAGGTATCACCTTCTCTACCATACCATCAATACTCCTTACACGTGCCAATGTTTCAAAGTAAACTTATGTTAATGCAAAAAAGGCACTTAACTGGAGAGTTAAATTACTCTAACATGGTGTGTCTGCAATGTCTGCAGGCCTCTGTGGCCAGTGTATTATTAGCTCTTAATGGTAGGGACACATAGGAGGCGAAGCAAGCGAAGTGAAGAGAGGCGAAATCCAACCGTCATCAGGTCGTCGCGGCGAATCAAATGGAATGGAACAGTTATGTTGTTGATTTGATTGGGCCTGCCTCTCCACACTATGTTTTGACCTTTGCAATTACCAAAAAGGTCTTCTTCATTGATCTTAGTGATCTAGGTAGGACATACAGCTAAAGCATGTCTAGTAGCTGGGTCCCATTCCATTTAATGAATAAGGAAGGTGTCACAAACTAGATTAGGGTCACAGAATTCTTCTTCAAATCACTTTTCACTTTCTGAGAAGACTTTTTTTCTACATTTCCTACATTTTTCTCTTGGGGACTTTCTTGAGTGCAAAACTTTTCCTCGCTCACAAATGAAATTCACGAGTACATGACAATAAAAGCTGTTGTATGTTGTATCTCGTAGCTTGTCCCCAAACCATCAATACTTGTTGACATACAGTCACAAAATATCATGTTACAGGAGAATGATGCAACATTTTAGAGTTGATGAATCACCTTATGAAAGAAGCAGATTTTTTATCAACACCTACTGATGAAGCTATACATTTGACATTTGCACACATGCACAAAACAATAAGTTAGAAACAGCATGAAAAAGTCAACAGACAGAATGAGAAATTGTTAAGTATAGCTTATGGCTTAAACTGAAAAGCTGCTGGTTAAAAATAAAAACAGAAGCGAATGTTTTGGTAGCCTGGGGTATGGCATGAACACAATCCAAAAAGTGCTTAATTAGGTTCTCCTAACAGCCGTGTTTCTTCCCTACATGTGATTAATGAGGTCTATATATAATCAATCATAAGACTATCTCATAATAATAAATGTAATATAATGTAAAAAAGTGCCATATCATATCTCTGCATAACCGTCATGAGCATTGCAGTGAAATTTGGACAAAATAAATGGTCATGGCGCATGCAGTCACCTACTGCATAGAGAAAGACTACTGTGCGTGTGTGTGTACATTGTGTGCGTGCGCGCATCTCTGTATTAGGCCTCTGGTAATTTTGTAGTCCTGCAAATAGAAGCTGAAGGGTTAACCTCACTACCCTCTATCCTTCTTCTAAAGCCACACACACACACACACACACACACACACACACACACACACACACACACCGCAAAGAGGAAGAGTGGCAGCATGACGAGAGAGAGCAAGCAAGCTAGTGAGCCAGAGAGAGAGAGAGAGAGAGAGAGAGAGAGAAAGAGAGAGAAAGCAAGAGAAAGCGAGAGAGGAGGGAGAG